>NC_088232.1:29845638-30078138 GCF_036934945.1 Oncorhynchus masou masou
TGTTTTGTTAGCTCATCTCACTCATCCACATCTTTTATTTTTCTCTCCTAACTTCACAGGTATGCTCTTCACTGCCAATGAAGACCCTAAGATGAATACATTCTATATCCCTGTGAGTTCTACCACCCTTGCACTCCCTCAGGCCCATTTGAGAGTTTGGTTTAACTGCTAGTTTTACATGCCTCGGTGTGCATGATTGGTTTGAAAGGTATATTTTCCCATGAGATAGAGTTACTCCATGGTGTGAATTGAAACCAAACCGACCAAGGCAGTATAGAGAAGGCATGGAAGGACGATCTCTGTTTTGAGGTCTTGAGTTTTCGAGACATTCATTTGTTCAGTTTAGTGTTTACGGCATCCCCATTTGGCTGGTGTTTTATGGTCTGCAAAAAACACTAAAGGGCATTATTCATGGAAAACCTCCCACTGGGTTTTACCTAGAAAGTACCCTTGTTGGAACGTGAATGTTCTTCAGCAACAGGTGGCCTTGTGCCTACCCCTATACCAGCTTTTCAGTTCTTATAGGAAAAGTGTTTGTACATTGTTTTAAAAAAAACATAACTTTTTTAATATATTTTTTTAATAGTCTAGTTAGGAGGTTAATGTGTGTGTTTCTACGGTAAAGTGGTCTCTAGGAAGTTGAGGTGTGTGTACTGTAATGTAATGTAGTCTATGTATAGAACGATCATGTGGTAACCCTGACGCGATTAGTTTCTGGTCCCATTCATTAACCACTGATAAGATCATTGTGATGGTGAGATACAGAAAACAAGTTCTTAAATAGCGTGTGTTTGGGGCTACAAAGAGCTTATACTGAACTTAGGAAATATTGCGTTCATCTGTTAACAGCAAACACATTCTATTTTTGGTTATTGGAGTTTTGGGATACTTCTGCAGAAAATGGAAGGCCGATATCAAACATTCACATAGCGGTGCTCAAACTGCTCTGAATAAATAGCTACATTTTTCACTCAGGTATGGTATGAACATCAATGGTAACTTCAAATATAACACAACGTTGTCACCTTGTTTGGTTTACTCATCTAATCTATCATTCATGAATTTGAGGCAGGCATATGATTCCAATTCCAGAGAGCTCCTTTCTCCCTGGTTTTTCAACTGGTGTACAAAGGCCTCCAACACATGCCTCCCTAGATGCCTACATTACAGTAGGGCAAAGTTTGGAAGTTAACATTAGCCATTTGCTCTTCAATGATTACACTGAGGAAGGGGACATTACGTAGACTTTGAACTCTGATTTGATAGGACAGAACTCAGTTTGGATTGAACCCAGTGGCATTAAATTAGCTTACGATGATGGGGTGATTTCAATCTAATAAGACTCAGTCAATCCTTGTCGACTCATCCTCAGAGCCCTGAGAGGATTGGATAGGTGCAAGCAACATGGCAGAAACTACACCTAGCCAACTGGAATGTTGCCAACACCTACTTCCCTTACCAGCCCACAGCGCAGTAAAAAGAGGGAAATATATTGAATTAGAATTCTTAAAATGTTCCTTGTTCTTCATTCCTTTTCCCTCCTTCACTACATCCCTTGTTCTTTTCTCTCCTTCCTCCCCTCCATGTTGTCCCTGTGTAGGCACTGGGACCTGCTCCTCGCTGGTGCTCCTTCCTGGATAACCTGACAGAGGAGCTGGAGGAGAGCCCCGAGAGTACCGTCTACGATGACTACAAGTTTGTCACCCGCAAGGACCTGGAAAACCTGGGTGAGAGTAGCGCTGTTAAGTGTAGAGGTTGACTGATTATGAGTTTTCAACGCCGATACCGATTATTGGAGGACCAAAAAAAAGCTGGTACCGATTGATCTGACGTTTAAAAAAAAAAAAATGTATTTGTAATAAGGACAATTACAACAATACTGAATGAACACTTATTTTAACTTAATATAGTACATCAATAAAATCAATTTAGCCTCAAATAAATAATGAAACATGTTCAATTTGATTTAAATAATGCAGAAACAAAGTGTTGGAGAAGAAAGTAAAAGTGCCATGTAAGAAAGCTAACATTTAAGTTCCTTGCTCAGAACATGAGAACATATGAAAGCTGGTGGTTCCTTTTAACATGAGTCTTCAATATTCCTAGGTAAGAAGTTGTAGGTTGTAGTTGTTATAGGAATTATAGGACTATTTCTGTCTCTACTATTTGTATTTCATATACCTTTGACTATTGGATATTCTTATAGGCACTTTAGTATTGCCAGTTTAACAGTATGGCTTCCGTCCCTTTCCTCGCCCCTACCTGGGCTCGAACCAGGAACACATCGACAACAGCCACCCTCGAAGCAGCGTTACCCATGCAGAGCAAGGGGAACAACTACTCCAAGTCTCAGAGCGAGTGACGTTTGAAACGCTATTAGCGCGCACCCCGCTAACTAGCTAGCCATTTCACATCAGTTACACCAGCCTAATCTCGGGAGTTGATAGGCTTGAAATCATAAACAGAGCAATGCTTGGAGCATTGCGAAGAGCTGCTGGCAAAATGCACGAAAGTGCTGTTCGAATGAATGCTTACGAGCCTGCTGGTGCCTACCATCGCTCAGTCAGACTGCTCTATCAAATCATAGACTTAATTATAACATAATATAATATATATAACACAGAAATACAAGCCTTAGGTCATTAATATGGTCGAATCCGGAAACTATCATCTCGAAAACAAAACGTTTATTCTTTCAGTGAAATACGGAACCTTTCCGTATTTTATCTAACGGGTGGCAACCGTCATTGAAAATAAGAATGTGTTCTTAAATGACTTGCCTAGTTAAATAAAGGAGTAAAAAAAAATGGTCGTCCAAAAATACAGATTTCCGATTATGAAAATTTGAAATTGGCCCTAATTAATCAGCCATTCCAATTAATCGGTCGACCTCTAGTTAAGTGCATAGATTACATGTATTTTCCCCCAGCCCCTGCTTCGAGACTGATGCATGATAATGGTCCATTCTAAATCCAAACAAATTTCACACACATTATTTGGTATATGTAAAGATAAGATCATATCAAGAATAGTCTGATGGGTGACAATATTAGATTATCAGTTGTGAATGATATATTATCACTTGTGAATAGTGCTCAGTTTGTGTGCAGTAAGGCAAGAAACGGCACGTGCCTTTTCCCCCGACTTTAAAAAATAATAATCGCACACCTCATGTAGCCAAGCCCATAGGCCTATATGTTTTGATAAGGTTTGTATCACAACTAAAGTGGCCAAATATCTTCTTCAAAATGACGTTCATTAATCCGCTTTACCAAGGGTTGTAGAGCCTAATTGGCATACAAACTCAACGAGAGTTTCAAGTTTGGGGAAGATTATATTCACCAAAAAAATGCTTCTTTATAATTAAAGCATTACATGCATAATCACATTTGCAGTCAGTTTTGAGAATGGTGTTTTCCCACTAATAGATTGCATTTTGGAACATTCACGCTTATAGCCTACTGCCGTATAATGTGAAGAAATAGCCTAATAGTTCACTTTTTAAGCTGAAAGTATTGATTTGTTGTGTCAGCCCTGTTTTTAGAAGGATTTTGATTCTAGTGGTGGAATTCATTTGGGATCTATCATGTCCCACAACTATCCAAGACTGTGTTTGAATATTTCTTTCTCACACACAATAGAAAAGTCAACTTTTGTACTATGGGGGATAGTAGATTGACATAAGCTAGTGCTTTTGCTGTTTGTTAGGCCTACTCATCTTGTTGGCTGACGAAAAGTAAATGTGGACAGTTCTTCCAACATCTTCAATATGCGCCTCAGAATTCAATAAGGACGCACGCAGTTGCTTCCTCGATGTGTCTGTCTTCACTTGTAGCCTGTGAGAAGGACCCGCTCACGTGATGGATATTGGCTAATAAGAATTGAGATAGTGTATTCGGGAAGTATTCAGATCCCTTCCCTTTTCCAAATTTTGTTATTTTATTCTAAAATAGATGAAAGTTTTTTTCCCCATCCACACAATACCCCATAACAACAGAGCAAAAACAGTGAAAAAAATAAATAAAATACAAATGAAATATTACATTTACGTAAGTAAATGTTTGGCTGTGATTACAGCCTTAATTCTTCTTGGGTATGACGCTACAAGCTTGGCACACCTGTATTTGGGGAGTTTCTCCCATTCTTCTCTGCAGTTCCTCTCAAGCTCTATCAGGTTGGATGGGGAATGTCGCTGCACAGCTATTTTCAGGTCTCTCCAGAGATATTCGATTGGGTTCGGGCTCTGGCTCGGCCACTCAAGTACATTCAGAGACTTGTTCCGAAGCCACCCCTGCATTGTCTTGACTGTGTGCTTAGGGTTGTTGTTCTGTTGGAAGGTTAACCTTTGTCCCAGTTTGAGGTCCTGGGTGCTCTGGAGCAGGTTTTCATCAAGGATCTCTCTGTACTTTGCTTCATTCATCTTTCCCTTGACCCTGACTATTCTCCCAGTCCCTGCCGCTGAAAAACATCCCCACAGCATGACCCTGCCACTACCATGCTTCACTGTGGGGACGATGCCAGGTTTCTTCCAGACGTGATGCTTGGCATTCAGGCCAAAGAGTTCAATCTTGGTTTCATCAGACCAGAGAATCTTGTTTCTCATGGTCTGAGAGTCCTTTAGGTGCCTTTTGGCAAACTCCAAGCGGGCTGTCATGTGCCGTTTACTGTGGGGTGGCTTCCGTCTTGCCACTTTACCATGTTTAAGGCCTGTTTGTTGGAGTGCTGCAGAGATGATTGTCCCTCTGGAAGGTTCTCCCATCTCCACAGAGGAACTCTGGATCTCTGTCAGAGTGACCATTGGGTTATTGGTCACCTCCATGACTAAGGCTCTTCTCCCCTGATTGCTCAGTTTGGCCGGGCGGCTAACTCTAGGAAGAGTCTGGGTGGTTCCAAACTTCTTCCATTTAAGAATCATGGAGGCCACTGTGTTCTTGGACCTTCAATGCTGCAGAATTATTGTTGTACCCTTCCCAAGTTCTGTGCCTCGACAAAATCCTGTCTTGAGTTCTACGGACAATTCCTTTGACCTCAGTGCATGTCAGAGCAAAACAAGCCATATCAACTGTGGGACCTTATATAGACAGATGTGTGCTTTTCCAAATCATGTCCAATCAATTGAATTTAGCACAGGTGGACTCCAATCAAGTTGTAGAAACATCTGAATGGAGACAGGATGCACCTGAGCTCAATTTCGAGTCTCATGAATACTGAATACTTATGTAAATAAGGTATTTCTGTTCTTATTTTTAAAACATTTGCAAACATTTCTAAAAAACATGTTTTGTTTTTATTAGGTATTGTGTGTAGATGTATATGATATATATATATATATATATATATATATATATATGTATTTATGTATGTGTGTGTGTGTGTGTGTGTGTGTGTGTGTGTGTGTATATACATTTTCGAATAAGGCTGTAACATAACAAAATGTGGAAAGAGTTTAGTTGTCCGAATACTTTCTGAATGCACTGTGCCTGAGAGAGCCGTGTGAGTGAGAGGTTCTTCGGAGCATGCGGCCTGGAGAAGGGTATTAGTATATTCAGGCCACAGGCACAACGACCACTGGCTGTAAAAGGCATGGATTTTTTTAGGGGGTGTTACGGCCACACAAAGGGGATGCTGCCGGGAAATTTGAGGCATTATCAAGTGCTTGTCAAATTATGAATGAGAAACTGATGAAGTGTGTGCACCCTGCGCAAAAGATAAAGCAGAGCCTTTCATGCGAATTGTTTCAACTCATCATTATTCACATCATGCAGCCTTATAATGTATTAACAACGTATAGCCTAATGTTTGTATCACAACTAAGATTGCATAAATAACTCTAAATTAAGCATATAGGAGGACCTGTTTCTTTGTTAACCACTCAACACAGACTAGCACAGACTAGCTGCATATGCGCACTCCCTCAAATCGTTTGGGTTATTCAGCTATGTTCAATTGTATTCTTCATACTGTAAAATAATGCGACAGAATTCTAAGCAAATCTTGTCTGCTAAATGAATGAATATGGCCCACAGCCATATTGCATAGCCAGATCAGGACCTAACATAAGGACAACTCAAGAGTATGCTATTTTGTTCTTCTGAAATAGACTACATTTTCATCATATCATGTTTCTTTAGACCTGTCTACAATAAATAATGGATTTATTGTGAAGGTGTAGGCTATATTACAGGGATTTATTAGACTTTTTTACATTTAGATTTTAGGCTGTGCATGGAAGCCAGGATATATTAAATGTGTTTGTTAATTAATGGTCAATTACCGTGAGGCCGGCAGTTATTTTCTTGACAATCACCAGCTGACAAAATGTCACTACCGCCCCAGCCCTAGGTGAGAGGGGGGTAAAGATTTGTTCCTCCAAGATCTCCAGAAATACAAGTGCCTATTGAATCGAGCATTCAAGTTATTTTAGGCCTACAGGTCCTAGGGAACCTTCCAGGGCTGTCTACACTACACTTGTCATTCAGTGGAGACCATTTTGAATTTAGGCATATTGAGGCAACACAAAGGCCCGGTGTACAAGTCCCTCCTAAAAATGAACGGTAGGGGAAACACTGTCGGAATGGAGAGAGAAATTAAGAGATGGAATAAGGGATAGTGAGAGATAAAGGGGTGGCGAACAGAAGGGTTGAAAGAACAGAAGAATGCTTGGGTTTGCACTAAAGAGATCAAATGACAAAGACGAGAAATTCAGTTGGTTTGGGAGGAATAAAAGGAGGGGGAGGGTGAGAGTGGGCAGGAGGGAGTGGTGGAGTAGATTAGGGGGGAAGGGGAGTTCAGTTCACTGCAGCTGTGAAATGTCCTTGTTATGTAACAGACAGGCTGCCAGACGGATAGTGAGATTTCTGGGGAAAGGGGGGTTCTATCTTTTTACCACACACACACACGCACACAGTCCTTGCGAGGGTTGGGGAGTAACTGATTACATGACATCTGATTACAAATCAGCTAACTGTAATCTGGCCAGTGTAGGCGGTCATTGTAAATAAGAGTTCTTAACTGACTTGCCTAGTTAAATTAAATACGTTCCGTTACCAGCAAAAATATTGTAATTAGATTACAAACAATTTTGAAATATCGATTATTACTTCTTGGATTACTTTTAAATTATTTCTCAGTAACATTCAATTCAGCATTGAAAATGGGCACAAGATTAAGTTTGTTCCACCTGAGCAAGTCTGACCACAAGTCAGAGAGCACTATGATGACACACCAAATGCGTTTGATGGAAGCTTTTTGTCTTCTAATGCCTCTTAAAATGAAAGTAATCCAAAAGTAACGGAAATGAATCGGATAACCTTACTGAGTTTGGGTAATCCAAAAGTTACGTTACTGATTACAATTTTGGACAGGTACCTACTAACTGTAACGGATTACACTTACAAAGTAACCTAGCCAACCCTGGTCCTTGCGTGCCTCAACTCCCACACATTCCTGAATTAAAGTGGCCTTCTGGAATGAAACTAAGCAGAGACTAAAAAGCCTCATGGCAGTCACTAACTCAACTTCATTCAGAGCTTAAAGAATTGTGGGTGGAGACGGATGTTACAAAACTTTATCTAAATGCTCTCAAAAGGTGTCTTGCCAAATAGCTGAAAAGGCCAAGTTAGACGAATCTAGCACAAAATTAAAGAAGCTTTCATTACAGTCCTGTTCTTTAGCATACACTTGATTATTAAAGTCTGTAATATGAAGTAAAAGCTTAATGATTGTAAAACCCACTGCTAAGTATATGCCTACCCTATGTTCCCTACTGTCCTGAACGTGTCAGTTTAAATGGGAACAACCAGCCTGTTGAAAGAAGCAGATGTCTGCAGATATCTGTAGTCTTGTGCCATTTTCTTACAGCACATTCCAGTAGGCTGCTTCTCAAAGTTAAAGGGATAGTTCACCCAAATTACAAAATTACATTAGTTTCCTTACCCTTTTAAGCCAATGGTATTCAAAATCAGGTACGGTGGGGCCACCAAATTTAAATAAAACTATATTTTTGGGGGGCTGGGGAACCAAAAATGAACCGTACAGATTATTTTATGGGACAATATACAAAAGTTTTGAAAAAAGATACATTTGCAAAATACAATTTCATTAAGTAAATTTATTTATTGCTTCTCTTAATTTTGATAAGAGATGAATATGTACGGAATTGAAGGTTATTTGTTGATGTGAAAATTAACATTTACAACATTAGATTTGTGGTGGGGTCGACACAATTTCTGGCGAAAAAAATTGTGTCCCCACTGAAAAAGGTTGAATACCACTGTTGGAAGCGGTCTATGGACAAGGTATATGACAGCAATCTATGCTTTGGATTAGTTTCCGTGGCACTGTTCCTGGTCATAAATCCCATTCATGTCATGGTACCGATATTAGCATTTTACGCGCATCATGTTCAAATCTTCTATAAGTGATGTCGTTGAGCTTCACAATCAATTTTAGATACTTTCAGATGATTTGGACATGATGCGTGAAAAATGCTAATATCGGTACCATGACTCGAATGGGGCTTTTGCCACAACTGCTAAAACGTTAGCATTTGGAAACGGTGCCAGGGAAATTATAACAAAGGAACTCCCCACACCTGGTTGTCTAAGACTTAATTGAAAGGAAAAAACAAGAACCTGTAGACACTTGGCCCTCCATGGAATGAGTTTGACATCCCTGGCTTACAGGGTAAGAAAACCTATGTGTAATTTAGTCGTTTGGGTGAACTATCTCTTTTATTAATAATACTCCTTACTGGGCTTGGCAACACACGTCACCAATTTGGAAGAGCACCAATATTTTATGTTTCAGGTGACATGTAGCCTGCCTCAGGGAGGTTGAATATAGAGACACTGTAAATAAAATATACACTGCTCAAAAAAATAAAGGGAACACTAAAATAACACATTCTAGATCTGAATGAATGAAATATTCTTATTAAATATTTTTTTCTTTACGTAGTTGAATGTGCTGACAACAATCACACAAATGATCAATGGAAATCAAATGTATCAACCCATGGAGGTCTGGATTTGGAGTCACAGTCAAAATTAAAGTGGAAAACCACACTACAGGCTGATCCAACTTTGATGTAATGTCCTTAAAACAAGTCAAAATGAGGCTCAGTAGTGTGTGTGGCCTCCACGTGCCTGAATGACCTCCTTACAATGCCTGGGCATGCTCCTGATGAGGTGGCGGATGGTCTCCTGAGGGATCTCCTTCCAGACCAGGACTAAAGCATCTACCAACTCCTGGACAGTCTGTGGTGCAACGTGGCGTTGGTGGATGGAGCGAGACAAGATGTCCCAGATGTGCTCAATCTGATTCAGGTCTGGGTAACGGGCGGGCCAGTCCATAGCATCAATGCCTTCCTCTTGCAGGAACTGCTGACACACTCCAGCCACATGAGGTCTAGCATTGTCTTGCATTAGGAGGAACCCAGGGCCAACCGCACCAGCATATGGTCTCACAAGGGGTGTCTGAGGATCTCATCTCGGTACTTAATGGCAGTCAGGCTACCTCCGGCGAGCACATGGAGGGCTGTGCGGCCCCCCAAAGAAATGCCACCCCACACCATGACTGACCCACCGCCAAACCGGTCATGCTGGAGGATGTTGCAGGCAGCAGAACGTTCTCCACGGCGTCTCCAGACTCTGTCACATCTGTCACGTGCTCAGTGTGAACCTGCTTTCATCTGTGAAGAGCACAGGGCGCCAGTGGTGAATTTGCCAATCTTGGTGTTCTCTGGCAAATGCCAAACGTCCTGCACGATGTTGGGCTGTAAGGACAACCCCCACCTGTAGACGTTGGGCCCTCATACCACCCCCATGGAGTCTGTTTCTGACCGTTTGAGCAAACACATGCACATTTGGTCATTTTGCAGGGCTCTGGCAGTGCTCCCCCTTGCACAAAGGCGGAGGTAGCGGTCCTGCTGCTGGGTTGTTGCCCTCCTACGTCTCCTGATGTACTGGCCTGTCTCCTGGTAGCGCCTCCATGCTCTGGACACTACGCTGACAGACACAGCAAACCTTCTTGCCACATCTCGCATTGATGTGCCATCCTGGATGAGCTGCACTACCTGAGCCACTTGTGTGGGTTGTAGACTCCGTCTCATGCTACCACTAGAGTGAAAGCACCGCCAGCATTCAAAAGTGACCAAAACATCAGCCAGGAAGCATAGGAACTGAGAAGTGGTCTTTGGTCACCACCTGCAGAACCACTCCTTTATTGGGGGTGTCTTGCTAATTGCCTATAATTTCCACCTGTTGTCTATTCCATTTGCACAACAGCATGTGGAATTTATTGTCAATCAGTGTTGCTTCCTAAGTGGACAGTTTGAATTCACAGAAGTGTGATTGACTTGGAGTTACATTATGTTGTTTAAGTGTTCCCTTTTATTTTTTTGAGCATTGTATAAATCAACAATCATTTTTCAAATGTATAATGTAGCTGTTTACTCATGTTATGCAAATATGTACATTTCATGTACATATAATGTATAATGTTGTGTTCAACCATAGGTCTGTCTCACCTGGTGGGATCTGCTCTCCTGCGGGCATACATGCACGGCTTCTTCATGGACATCAGACTGTACCACAAGGTAGGTTGTGTAGTTGTGCATATTCTTAGTTGATTGTTGATGTTACAGAGGTATGTGTTTTTAAATACATTTTATGTGATTTGTCCAGGTGAAGACCATGGCCAATCCGTTTGCCTATGAGGAGTACCGCAAGGACAAGATTCGCCAGAAGATAGAAGAGTCCAGGGCCCAGAGAGTACAAATCAAGGTGGGATATCGTACTCTGTCTGACTGTTAAAAACATACATTCAGACAGACTGGATATGGTGACAAATGATGTTCTCTAAGAAGTATATACAGTTGAAGTCGGATGTTTACATACACTTAGGTTGGAGTCATTAAAACTAATTGTTCAACCACTCCACAAATGTCTTGTTAACAAACTATAGTTTTGGCAAGTCGGTTAGGACATCTACTTTGTGCATGACACAAGTAATTTTTTCAACAATTGTTTACAGACAGATTATGTCACTTATAATTCACAATTCCAGTGGGACAGAAGTTTACATACACTAACACAGAACCCAAACCGGCTGCACGCATGCGCCATCGTGCATAAATGTATTTTGTCCCCGCACACCAATAGTACGTAAGTATAAACACCATGGGACCACGCAGCCGTCATTCCGCTCAGGAAGGAGATGCGTTCTGTCTCCTAGAGATGAAAGTACTTTGGTGCGAAAAGTGCAAATCAATCCCAGAACAACAGCAAAGGACATTGTGAAGATTCTGGAGGAAACAGGTACAAAAGTATCTATATCCACAGTAAAACGAGTCCTATATCGACATAACCTGAAAGGCTACTCAGCAAAGAAGAAGCCACTGCTCCAAAACCGCCATAAAAAAGCCAGACTACTGTTTGCAACTGCACATGGGGACAAAGATCGTACTTTTTGGAGAAATGTCCTCTGGTTTGATGAAACAAAAATATAACTGTTTGGCCATATGACCATCATTATGTTTGGAGGAAAAAGGGGGAGGCTTGCAAGCCGAAGAACACCATACCAACCGTGAAGCACGGGGGTGGCGGCAGCATGTTGTGGGGGTGCTTTGCTGCAGGAGGGTGGACTGGTGCACTTCACAAAATAGATGGCATCATGAGGAAAGAAAATTATGTGGATATATTGAAGCAACATCTCAAGACATCAAAGTTTGGTCGCAAATGGGTCTTCCAAATGGACAATAACCCTAAGCATACTTCCAAAGTTGTGACAAAATGCCTTAAGGACAACAAAGTCACGGTACTGGAGTGGCCATCACAAAGCCCTGACCTCAATCCTATAGAACATTTGGGGGCAGAACTGAAAAAGCATGTGCGAGCAAGGAGACCTACAAACCTGACTCGGTTACACCAGCTCTGTCAGGAGGAATGGGAGAAAATGTACCCAACTTATTGTGGGAAGCTTGTGGAAGGCTACAAGAAACGTTTGACCCAAGTTAAACAATTTAAAGGCAATGCTACCAAATACTAATTGAGTGTATGTAAACTTCTGACCCACTGGGAATGTGATGAAAGAAAGAAAAGTTGATATAATTCATTCTCTTTACTATTATTCTGACATTTCACATTCTTAAAATAGTGGTGATCCTAACTGACCTAAGACAGGAAATTTATACTTGGATTAAATGTCAGGAATTGTGAAAAACTAAGTTTAAATGTATTTGGCTAAGGTGTATGTGAACTTCAACTGTATAGCTAATATATTGTTTGTTGTATGAATGTTCTATGTTGCTGAGACAGAAGCTGCCCAAGGTGAACAAGGAGCTGGCTCTCAAACTGATGGAGGAGGGAGACGACGAGGCAGAACTGTCTGCCAGGAAGAAGAAGGGCAAGGTAGGAGCACATGTACCTGCACATATATTTCACATACTACTGGTCTGGTCTACAATTGATGAAGACTTCCGAGCTGTAGGCCGGGTTTATATAGTTTTGGTTCTAAGGTAATCTAGAGGAAACTGGTATGTATATCTGCAATATACTCATCTTGCGAATGTCAGCTGCCTAAGCTGTCAATCAAATAATTTCTCTCCCTCTCTCTCTGCCCCTCTGCCAGGCTCTACCCAGCATCCTTAGTGACGAGCGTTTCCAGGTGATGTTTGAGAACCCAGACTACCAGGTGGAGGAGCAGAGTGAGGAGTTCCGCCTGCTCAACCCCATTGTGTCCAAAGTGGGCCAGAAGAGGAGGAAGAAGCTGCGGCTGCTAGCCAAGCAGGCCACAGACGCCGAAAATGTAACGAAGTTTGACACCCACTATGGAATATGACTTTCAGTGTGAACAACCTTTCTACCCTTTCTAATTCTACAATGCTACCCCCTACCTCTTCTTCCTCTGCAGGCGGAGGCAGACCAGGAAGAGGAGGAACCAGAGGGGCGTGGCAGCTCAGACGAGAGTTCTGATGATGATAAAAGCTGGGTGGACGAGGTCAGGGAGCAGCGGCGCCTCATATATGAGGAGGGGAGGGACCGCAGGCGGCAGGAGAGGAAACAGCAGGACCGCAACACCACCCTGCTGGACCAGGACTCCACCCAGAACCATGCCCAGGGCAAGAAACAGGGTCAGCAGCCCCGCTTCTTCCAGATCAAGGCTGGTGAGGAGTTCCGCAGCTTCGGGGATGTGGCGCGCAAGCAGAAATTGCAGAAGTGAGTACATTTTTTTTTTTTTCCCAAGTGAGCTTCTGGTGGTGTTCTCTAGTCTCTACGAACAACCTCTGAACCATAATATTTTGAATAGATGCCACAGAGTACTACAGCGATTGCATCAAATGCTATGGATTTTCCCATTGTTACTGTCATTCAACAGAAATAAATCACTCCTCGCATGGACATGGCACATAGAGTATATAATAGGGCTGCACGATATTGGAAACAAATGTTTTTTAACAAATATTGTGATTTATGATTTGACGTGGGATATAAACTCAGCAAAAAAGAAACATCCCTTTTTCAGGACCCTGTCTTTCAGAGATAAGTCGTAAAAAATAAAATAACTTCACAGATCTTCATTGTAAAGGGTTTAAACACTGTTTCCCATGCTTGTTCAATGAACCATAAACAATTAATGAACATGCACCTGTGGAACGGTCGTTAAGACACCAACAGCTTACAGACGGTATGCAATTAAGGTCACAGTTATGTAAACTTAGGACACTAAAGAGGCCTTTCTACTGACTCTGAAAAACACCAAAAGAAAGATGCCCAGGGTCCCTGCTCATCTGTGTGAATGTGCCTTAGGCATGCTGCAAGGAGGCATGAGGACTGCAGATGAGGCCAGGGCAATCAATTGAAATGTCCATACTGTGAGACACCTAAGACAGCGCCACAGGGAGACAGGACGGACAGCTGATCATCCTCGCAGTGGCAGACCACGTGTAACAACACCTGCACAGGATCGGTAAATCCAAACATCACACCCGCGGGACAGGTACAGGATTGCAACAACAACTGCCGAGTTACACCAGGAATGCACAATCCCTCCATCAGTGCTCAGACTGTCCGCAATAGGCTGAGAGAGGCTGGACTGAGGGCTTGTAGGCCTGTTGTAAGGCAGGTCCTCACCAGACATCACCAGAAACAATGTTGCCTATGGGCACAAACCCACCGTCGCTGGACCAGACAGGACTGGCAAAAAGTGCTCTTCACTGACGAGTCGCGGTTTTGTCTCGCCAGGGGTGATGGTTGGATTTGCATTTATTGTCGAAGGAATGAGCGTTACACCGAGGCCGGTACTCTGGAGCGGGATCGATTTGGAGGTGGAGGGTCCATCATGGTCTGGGGTGGTGTGTCACAGCATCATCGGACTGAGCTTGTTGTCATTGCAGGCAATCTCAACGCTGTGCGTTACAGTGAAGATGTCTTCCTCCCTCATGTGGTACCCTTTCTGCAGGCTCATCCTGACATGACCCTCCAGCATGACAATGCCACCAGCCGTACTGCTCGTTCTGTGTGTGATTTCAAGAATGACAGGAATGACAGCAAGACAGGAATATCAGTTCTGCCATGGCCAGCGAAGAGCCCGGATCTCAATCCCATTGAGCACGTCTGGGACCTGTTGGACGGGGGGTGAGGTCTAGGGCCATTCCCCTCAGAAATGTCCCGGAACTTGCAGGTGCCTTGGTGGAAGACTGGGGTAATATCAGTGGCGTTGTGTGACACAACTGTACATTTTAAAATGGCCTTTTATTGTCCCCAGCACAAGATGCATCTGTCTAATGATCATGCTGTTTAATCACCTTCTTATGCCACACCTGTCTTGGTTAATGAGAAATGCTCACTGACAGGGATGTAAACAAATTTGTGCACAACATTTAAGCTTTTTGTGCATGTAGAACATTTTTGCCATTAAAAAAAAAAAATTCAGCTCATGAAACATGGGACCAAAACATAGTTGTATAGTTTTGTTCAGTGTACATATGACCTCAATTACCTAAACTAACCCGTACCCCCTGTGTGTATAGCGTCGTTGTTGTTATGTTGTTACTTTTTATTTTATTTTTTACATTAGTTCGAAAATATTATCTTCCTCTGCATTGTTGGTTAAGGGCTTGTAAGTAAGCATTTCACGGTAAGGTCTACTACACCTGTTGTATTTGGTACATGTGACTGACAAATAATACTTGATTTGATCTAACAGCGAGGAGGAGGAACTATGAAAACGGATGTTACACGCGGCTGAGATGTTTCAAAATATTGCATCTAGATGAATCTCTTGCGATCTGGATATTGCACATGCCTCTCTTGCGATTTTGATGTGAATTAGATTCATTGTGTAGCCCTAGTTTATAAGTATTTATTTTGCCAGTACAACGATCAGCAGGGAAACGTGTGGGCCTGTGTGACTGTGTCTAAGGTGCCTGACTGTACTGAGCTCTCTACAGCAGACAGAAATGTGTGGCCTGGCCTGAGAGTCTGTCACATCCATCACTGTCTTGACAGGTGGACATGCAGTACGTAGCAAGAAAAATGAGGACACAGGTCAAATATAGGAAGGCTCCAAATACAGGAAGGGTGTCCCAAGGTTTTCTTCACATTATGTAACACACCCTCTACTTGTGCTTCAAACTCAATTAAAAGCAATTATTTAAGTTTTTGTAGTGCACCCTACTCCCAACACTTAAAACAGACAATGAATTCACTGCAGCATTTTAAAAAATTGTCTCAATTGCCTTTTTTAAATTATAATTTGCTAGTGTTTTTATTTGAAAAGTAACTCCATTGCTTTTACTCTTGAGTACTTTTTAAATTAGCGAAAAATGTAATTAAAGTAACATTAAAGTACTTCAACTTGAGTAGGATATTTAAGTACTATTTTCTCCCCTTTTTATAGGTACTGCATTTCATCACTATTGTAGTGTGTGTATGCTGGTGATAGACCTGCCCATGTGTCCCGTATTGACATGTTATGTGTCTACTAGAGCATCACTTGAGGAGCGTCTGAAGCTGGAGGAACGTTCTGGAACAGTAAACGTAGCTGACACAGCTGTTGGCAGCAAACAGCTCACCTTCACCCTCAAGAAGGTAAGTCATGATGACGCCATTACATAATAAGCCACTAAAAGGGACAACAAATGTCTTTTCAAACTACGGATCTGGATTTCTGCTGATCCTCGAATTCAGTAACAAACAGTTTGTCCTTGTTTTGCTTATCAGTTCGTAGACCGTGTGCCATAGAATCTTTCCAACTATTTTGCAATCTATATGGCACAGCGAACCATTTTTTTTGTTCCTTAAATGAAACACAATTTTCTTTAACCAATTCTGGTCTTTAATGCAGGGCTGATGAACAAATTCACTTTTTTTCCCCCTTTCCACTTGCCTCTTCCATTTATCATTTTGTTTTTCTTCTCAATTTCGTGATATCCAATTGGTAGTTAGTCTTGTCCTATCGCTGCAACTCCCTTACAAGCTAAGTTTGGCCAAAGGTCCCTCACATGCAGAGAGACTGTCTGTCTGCTGGGTAAATCCCCTCTACTACAGCATGAGCTGGGGGTCAATGTTGATTACAGGTCTGTTAAGAGAAAGCTATAATTGTTTTGCAGAAGATCGCTTAAAGATGCACTATGCAGAAATCACTCCGCCATTTCTTGGTTGCTAAAATTGTAATAGTTCGCCTAATTTCAGTTTGTGACAAAACAAGCAAGTACAATGTAGAGAATCATTGTACAATCTACAGGTCAGCCAACTTTTGAAGATATCTTGGAGTTAGATTTGCCCCTGGCACAATCTCTAGACAGGGGATTGGGGGTCCTACCCCAGGAAGATTTTACTGTTTTAAAGCTAATTTACTGCAATTCTGCGTATTTGACATGGCTTAAGGCCTATGACCAGGGTGGAAAATTAGGTGTATTCAGGATGCATTGAACATTAAATGAACACTCAAAATTTGACTAATTTTTACTTTGAGATTTTGGGGGGATGAAATGTAAAGTATGCTAATATTAGCTGTAACGTTTTTTTAGGTGGTTTGACACTTTATTCAGTAATAAAAATGAGATGGGGAGACAGCAAATGCTAGAAACAGTGGGAAGGTTGGAAACCGGGATTGACCCCTGTTCTCGGGTGTAAAGTTGTATACGACACCTACCTGGGAATGTTACCACTATTAATATTAATGGTTGATGGCAGTGGATAACCAAATTATAGATTGCAGTCTGTTTGTCCATAGACTGCTTTCAAGGTAAGGACACAAACATTTTATGTTTTGTAATTTGGGTGAGCTATCTCTTTAAAATAGGACTGGAAGAAAATCCTGCTTGCTAGTTGAAGGTTCTTGCCATCATCTTACTCTCCATAGACAAAATATGTGTTTATGAGTTGAGTCCCCCTACCATCTCTGCCTAGCATGTGCACAATACTAAAATGTCATTTAATAAGCATTTAATATCCAATGCTTATTTGTATGACTTATTCAGAACTGTCTGTAAATAGCTGCAAAAAACTACATAGCCTCATATAATTCATCTTCAAACACAGAAGTAGGCATATCAGATTTAAACTGTGTTTACAGTGGCAGAATTGTGAAGAGGTAGAATAATAAAAGAAGTGTGGGCAATAACAGCAGTGTTCTTGATGAAGCACAGTAATTACCCTATATTTTAGCCCATCGTTAAGAATGACAATTGTTTTACTGATCAGACTAAATGGAATAAATAGCTAATAAAATCTACTGAAGACAAGATTACATAAATCTGTCCCTACACTCTACCCAAATTATTTGTATATATAGAATTAAAAGTTTTTTCCTTTTGGGTTCAAAATCTGTTTGACAAAATTACTTTAAAAGTTCCAAATCAGGTCACCCTACCAAACTTCCCTGCTAAAACATACTGTAGGTCTGTGTGCTGCCTTGTCATCGTCACAGCCTAAATTCCAATCACCAAACAAGGGGACTAATGCAAGTGTGGATTAAATTGACTTTAGTACATGCTGTCAAGTCTGCATTCTGAAATGGGGACGGGAGTAACAGCAAACAAAAGCGTGCTACCATGCTTCTCTTTTTACAGTTTTATAAACTCAGGGGAGACTGTTCTCTCTCTCCATTCACCTCCGCTCTAATCTTGAGGGGCGTTTCTTTATACCATGCATCCAAACAATGATATGGATTTCACTTGTGATGTTAAATTTCAGGCGCAGATGCTCCGATTTCGAAACGATTTGGAGCACAGTTGAAAAATTAAAGAAGTACTTTTCAATGCGTGAGATGTGAGAGCGTGAGAAGTGGGTCAACTGAGTGTCTCACGGCCAATGCGTTAGAGTTGGCAGCTCTGTATCTAAACCGCTGTGAAATATATTTTCCATAACCAGAAATATTGCATTTTCAGCTGTTTGAAAGTGTATAAACCTGAAAGTAAAAGATGCAAAAACAAAACTTAACCTCGGGAAGCATAGAAATAGCGCACATAGAACAGATCTACCGCTTCTTAGACTTGCTTTCAATGAGAATGACAGATCTATAACACGCATTTATATGTGAATTGGGTCAGGTTGCCCAAACAGTTATATATCGCAACTTAAATCATACTCTAATTAAAAGTATATCTTTCTCCTTTCGCTCTCTGCCTCTCCTTTCTCAATTATCTCCTTCAGTCGGAGCAGCAACAGCGGCAGCAGCAGGCGGAGCGAGAACACCACGAGGAGAGGAAGAAGCTGAGGAGGTCCGCTGGACACCTGTCGAGTGAGAGAGGCAGGGGTAGAGGTAGAGGTGGATTTAGAGGGAGGGGCGGAAGTAGAGGCGGATTTAGAGGCAGAGGAGGGAGTAGAGGCAGGGGGCACTACTGAGGTAGAGGCAGTGGTAACTGAACTACTCTCAGGGGAAATACTGAGATTAAGTAGCCCAAAGTCAAGAGTAAGTCTTTTCTTACAGCCATTTCCCAACCAAATTTATAATAAAATTAAACTTTTTTTACCATCTGAGAATCAAGAGGTTGTGATACAAAAGTGACCTGACCGATTGTGACCTGCCCTATAACTCCGTTATGTTGGTGGAGCTGCTATGAAAGGATACAATGTGTAATATCTGTTGGGTGCAAAATGGTGTGATTGTGTGGTGTATGCAGTTTGATCTGTGTGCATTCGTATGTCTGTGAAAGGCTCCTGACCTTCACCGTGTTTTTCTCACTTCACAATCTTCATTGTTCTCTAGTGCAGACAAAACCATATCTGTATTATGCACTGTGCCTAGCCCATAAACCCTTTCTACCAAACGTATCTCCCTGGTCTGTGTTATGTTCTGATAGTAGCCTCATGGTCGATGGCAGCAGCTATCCAAAAATACGTCCAACAATTGGACACACTGAGTCACTGACTCGTTCCATTCTCCGAAGAGATACATGCATTTTTAAATGAATTACAGGTGAAGCCTCAGTTGTATGGGTAAAGTAATTGTTTTAATCAACTGACATAAGGATTAGCACCCAATAATGAATGTCTGTCCACTTGCATGACAACAACTGAAAGGCTTCACAAACCTCTTTTTACTTCCTTGTATAACAACACTTTCTGTGGAAATCAAACGGCCACCATTTCACTCCAGTCCAGACAAATGGGAAGAAAAAACAGAGAAGAAAAGTCCTGGGAACGTGGATCCCCAATTCTTGGAAGCACCTTTCTCCGTTTGGCCACCCATCGCCCTTTCACACATGGCTGGGCCCTCTTGTCTCCTTTGATCCTGCCCCTTTTGAAATGTCAGGAGGTGTTGTCCAATTCCCCCCGACCCACTCCGTTAAAACACTTGCCTGGGACCTCAAACTAGTTTTGCCCCGCATTCGGTCTTAAACGAGGTCCGCCGTCAAAATTAGCAGACAATTGTCCTCTATCCATCGTTTTTGGAATTGCCAATGCTCTCTGACTGTCTAGCTTTCATTTGGGTGACTATTAGCAACCACAGTAAATAAACTGTATGAATGTAGGTCCGTTATCATTTCTGTTTTGATTTGTTTTTAGTAATTAAAAGTATATTGAGTTCATTCCCAGCTTTAGCCATTGTCTGCCTCCCTTGCTCTTCCTTCCCGCCTATTTGGTGCTTACCCCTCTAACCTGGCTAGTCGCTCTTACAATTGTTATGCTCATTTGACTTTGCCCAGATCATTGCGAGTGGAGTATGACATACAAATGTAATCCAAAGATTATAGGATGTCTGAAGAAAGTTGAAGCTGTTCATTCTACTTTCCATTGTTGGTTGCTGCAGAGTGGGATGAATAACAGGTGAATCAAAGAAAGGACAACTGTTAATTTACTCAAATGTCCAAGTTATGCAAGCATATCTCAAGATTCAATGGTATGATTCAAAAGGAAGGCCTTACACCATACAACAAGTTGTGTGTAGTAAAACTGAGCGAAATAGAGGGCAGTCGGAGACTATACGGCAGGGCTCTCCAACCTTCAAATCAAATTTTATTTGTCACATACACAGGGTTAGCAGATGTTAATGCGAGTGTAGCGAAATGCTTGCTCCTGGAGAGCTACTGTCCTGTAGGTTTTCGCCCCAACCCTAATCTAGCACACCCGATTGTAATAATTAGCAGGCTGAGAAGCTGAATCGGGTTGGAGCGAAAACCTACAGGAAGATGGCTCTCCAGGAACAGGGTTAGAGAGACCTGCTATACGGAAATAGGGAGGGATTATGAGTGTCTTGAGGGGTTGAGGCTTGTGGTCTTCATACAGTAATGACACACATTTAAGTTAGTCAGGAACGGGAGACTCTTCATGGCCCAGTTGTGTGGTGGGTAGTGGTGCATGGGGAGTGGGCAGATGATTTATGTATGTTAAGCACTGCTGTGTACTTTCAGGGGTCACATAGCTGATAGCCACAGCTTACTTTTTCCTCATTGTGTTTGGGAAGAAAAGAGGAAAAGAAAGTGAGCGTGAGAGAGTGACTGCGTGTCACCACCAGTCATACTTACGTAAGAGGCTCATTCAAGCCATCAACTGGGATGCTACAAAGTGAACTTTGGTTGTGTTTGTCATTTGCTAACTTATCCTCAAGACAGCAAACCTACCGACTGATGTGGGAATGGTTAGTCTGTCAAGTCTGGACAGCTGGTGACGCTTGTAGATTTTTTCACACGGTCTTCTTTTTTGCTTGACAAAACCATCACCATGGATACGCCAGATCTAGGCCACAAGAAGTGGGTCAGGGTAAGTTGGCACTTCCTGGAGCACATCACTATTTTTTTCCAAGAAATTACAAAGAAAGGAAAACGTCAGAGTAGCCAATAGAATGCTTTTCAATTTAGGCTGTCTACAATCAGCTCTGATCATTGCATTGAATTCCACATGCTCCAATGAATTGAGATGTGTACTATCTCAAATGCTTTATTATGTAAACTAAGATGACATTTGGGATGTAGCTCCTTGAATAAACCTTTTAAAAGAGCTTCCAAAAACTTGTGAAAGATTGTTTCACCACAATTCCATCATTAGTTTATTGATTGAGTCCCCAAATCATGGTATGTATTCATCTTGAACTACCACCACAATGACTCATTCACAGCACAAGACAAGCAGTAACTTACTCAGACCAGTCATTAAGAGCTCTCCATTTTGCATTGAGGCAACCGAAATGGGAATTTGGGTTGTCTCAAAGGCCAGGTTTGACCCAGTGTGCACTGCTTCTGCAGGCCACAGCAGCCCAGACAAAAGAAGCTGAGTTGGGGCTGCTTTCATAGTAATCCCCTCCACTGTGTGATTGAATGGGCCGCCCTGAGAAGCAATCACACACACACACAAGTCACCATCTGAGCTCTGACGTGGGGTTCGGGAGGGGGTCATGGTCCATGGTCTTAAATGGGGTAGAGTGAAGAGCAGGGATCAGGGGAGAGAATGTGAATTCTAGGAAAAATAACATTTTACTTCGGACTGCTTTTTGAACCTGGGTAGTTTTTTCATCATCACTTGACCAATCTTTGTCAGTGCTTTTAAAGACAGGTCCTCTGGGGCATATGGAGATTTTAATTGGTTTAATGAGCAATCCAGTGTTCAAATGACAGGGGTGCTCTGGTGTTGCTTTCTTGGCTTGCAGTAAAACTCAGCCTGTGGCCTAGTAACATATTAGCAGTGACATTGTGTGGGAACGTTGTGACTCCAAATAATTAACCGTGTAGCCTACTTATGCTGATAAAGTACATGTGTGTACAAATCCCAATGGGGTCCGATTCTGACTCAGGAATGTATGCCTTTCCTATGCACGTCTTTCCTACACACTTCTCCTCAGTATTTGGTATTGAGACACATTAATCAGTCTCATAACGCGCTCTGCAGGTGTGGCTACCTTACTAGCTCTGAATACATTT
The DNA here is from genome assembly GCF_036934945.1 of Oncorhynchus masou masou. Lineage (NCBI taxonomy): Eukaryota > Metazoa > Chordata > Actinopteri > Salmoniformes > Salmonidae > Oncorhynchus > Oncorhynchus masou. Next base: position 29,868,002 of record NC_088232.1, read on the forward strand.
CATTCAACGAATGAAAACCCTCCCACTTGCTGGCCAACAGGTTTTCTTGTGGAGTTTTCATTCATTTAAATGTACTGAAAACCTTATCTTAAGCCATCTTTTTAAATATGGTGTACCTTTTTAGTCCGTTTTTTTTTGCGACAGGCTACAATATATCAAGAAAACAGGTGAAGAATATTAGGGATCAATGAAAGAAAGCCATCTAAATATATGCATATTGTCTCCGTTTCAGCACCAATTGGTAGATGTAAAAATACTCTGATCTTGTAGATTATTTTGGTTTAGGAAAGTATTTATTAATCATAACAACAGGTTTTGCGAGCCTGTAGACACGAAAGAAAGAACGGTGGTTTGATTCATTCTGAAATTGCCACATTCAGTTCTTCAACCCATGGTAATGTTGGAAGATTAGTGTACATAGAAGTATAATAGGGAGAATATAGTGTACAATAGTAGGCTATATCCGCGTCTATTGTCTACACTAACCATGGGACTGTGTGATGACACAGCCAAGTACTGTGCCGTGCGTCGGGTTCAAACTGTTACGTCTTGGTCTGCGCTCCGCTCCATAACGATTTAATTACTCTACGTGTCTTTTTAAAATGATCAACTGTTGCCACACGGCCATGACCGCATTTACAGAGGAAGCAAATAGAGGCAAGCGAAGCACATGGAATGACAATGTAGGCTATACCAACCGAAGGGAACTAACAGTAAATTGGCAGCAGTATATCTGTAGACACCTCCGCCACACCTTCATTTATTCGATCTCCACCCAAAACGCACGCTATACTCATGCTTAAATTCAAGATCGGAATATGCATAGAGAAAAGTGCATAAAAAGGCAACTACGTTCCATTTACGCAAGCTTAACTTGGGTCGGAATCAGGCTGGCACCATGTGAATGCCTTCCAAGACTTTAAAAACACTTGATTAATCAAGAGAGGAGAAGCTTTCAAATGCTTTTATGGACGAAAACATTTTCCCTTTCTTAATCTCTCACCTTCTCTCTCTCTCCGATCCCTCTTTTGTCTCCTCTTCCAGAACGATGGATGGAGCGGAATGTTTTGATGCGGATAATTTCCCCCTACTTTCCCACGTGGCGTGTGGATGGAGAGAATGATCTCACTGCTGTCTTGGCATCTCTCATACCTCAGCTACCGCCTTCCTCCCTCCAGCACAGCTAGAGGACCCAGACAGCTCGACCTTTATGAACCGTTAACAAGTGATAAAATATATCCCATGAAAAAAACGCCATTGCTTTATGGCAACGCTAACGCTGGATGACCCAGACTTGAAAGGCCCAGTGAGAGATGGCTCAAAGATGAAAGCATTGTGACTGTCAACCAGGGCAGGGATAAATGATGAGTTGGCAGAAAAGGCCAACTCATCATCAACTCAGACTGAGTGGCATGGACTGCTAAAGGTTAAATATATCCAGTCAAGTGTCACAAAATCCAACCTGATTGTTTCACTGTGACCTGGTTTTGTGATTCATCCTTTTTTAAACCAAGTTTTATTCTGAAAACAAATTCAAACTTGGTTTAAACAAGGATGAACAACAAAAGAAGTTAAATTTGATTTCAGCTCCCTTCCACTCATTTAAACAGTAAGATTTAAGCCAGAGTGTATTTCTCACGGTGCAGTTCATATATACATATGTACATTGCAGATGCTATTAAGGTTTGTGTTCTGCCAAAGACTGGCAAGTCAGTGGTGCAGCTCTGTACATTTGAGTATGCATGCAGCATGCTGTTGTTCATCATTGAGCAAATGTGCATTAGTGCACTTTCCAAATGAATGTATTGCAATGAAACTGACAGGTAGTGTGGCTTGAACACTCAACCTTCTGGCCCGAAGCCCAGCGGACCAATCAACTGTGCCACAAAAGCATGCTGAAGTGGCAGAGTCGATATCCGCACTTAAAAACACAGGGGCACTACAGTACAGTAAATTCGGAAAGTATACAGACACCTTAAATGTATCCACATTTTGTTACATTACTGCCTTATTATAAAATTAATTAAATTGCTTTTTTTCACTCGTCAATCTACTACACATAATACCCCATAAAAAATATGACATTTACTTAAGTATTCAGACCCTTCATTCGGTACTTTGAAGCACCTTTGGCAACGATTACAGCCTTGTCTTCTTGAGTATGGCGATACAAGCTTGGCACACCTGTATTTGGGGAGTTTCTCCCATTCTCTGCAGATCCTCTCAAGCTCTGTCAGGTTGGATGGCGAGTGTTGCTGCACAGCTATTTTCCGGTTTCTCGAGATGTTTGATCAGGTTCAAGTCAGGGCTCTGACTGGGCCACTCAAAGACAGAAACTTGTCCCAAAGCCACTCCTGCGTTGTCTTGGCTGTGTGCTTAGGTTTGTTGTCCTGTTGGAAAGTGAACCTTCGCCCCAGCCTGAGGCCCTAAGCACTCTGGAGCTGGTTTTTACCAAGGATCTCTCTGTACTTTGCTCCGTTCGTTTTCCCTCAATCCTGACTAGTCTCCCAGTCCCTGACACTGAAAAACATCCCCACAGCATGATGCTGCCACCATCAGAGAAAGAGGGAGGTAGTATGGTAGTGGGAGGACATGGCCTAGATGCCAATACCCTAAAAGGGACTCCTTTCCTCTGCTTATGGGCCAGTTATGAGTGAGAACTCATGAGAGAACATATGGGATGTGCTAGGTGCTTCAGGTTTAGTAGTAGCTAGCAGTGCACTCCAGATGCCTCAAGGAAGGACTTTAGGTAGCAGCACCACCCCCAAACAACACTTATCACGTTTTGTGTGACTGGGGGTAATTTGTGAACATCCTCCAATCATCTTCGTTCCCTTTCCCAATGAATGAGAAGTTGCAACATCCAACTGACACACTCCACACTCAACCCCCCTACACACACACACACACACACACACTCCTTCCCAAATTAATAACACTGTCTGCGAAGGAAATACCAAAAAAATGAGGTGTGTGTGGTCTCTGGGATGAAGTCACGCAAGGAAAGACTTCACGCCAAAAAGAGAACTGAACCGGGATAAATTTAATCTGGGCTGAATTTCTACAGCAGATGTTTGTCCAGAGGCATACTCGTTGAGTCGTAATAAAGGATTGTGTTGTATTTATGGAGGATCATGTTCTAACCCCTACAGTACTAATAAAATGTATATAGGTTTGCACATTCTTTGTACACATGCTGTAATGTGTTTCTGTGTGAGGTCTGTGTGTGTACTTTCGTGGATGTTTGTCTGTCTGTGGGTGTGCTTGTGCTTATACGTGGATGTGTGTGTTTGTGCAATTATTTCATGTTTGGTTACGTTGGATGATCCAAAACAGTACAGTGCTGAAGAGGAACATGAAATAAGGAAGCTCAATTCAACTTTATTCTTCAACAGTAAACAACATGATAAAGGCACTTTCACCGTTTGAAATTCCAATGTAATATACCAAAACAAACTATGCAAGATTTAGTATACATGGAGTAGGATTCTATTGCGTTGACAGGCACGACTCAGGCCCGTATGTGCACCATAACCAACCAGAGTTGCAGTAAGCCTTTTTGAAATAACCATTGCCATATATGGATCAGTGCCGTTCACTTTGAACTGTACTGTGTTTTAGGCTACAGTATGAGTGGTCACAAGTAGATGTGCTTGTTTTGAGATCGAAGTGAGCGCTGCATGTAGCCATGTGTGCACATTTGTTCATATTCTTTGCTTGTTAATTAGTTATTTGCCCAGTTATAGCTACTTTCTAGTCAACAATGTGGGAGTGGTTGCCTCCAACAAGAGTACCAAATGTGTGCATTTCTAGCCATCTTTGAAAAGCCAGTCAGGTAAAGAGTTTTTTTATGTCTTAAAGGGGAAGTGTATTTTGAGACGGTCTTGAATTAACTAAGTAGCCAATAGGTAGAGCGTAGCATAATTTGTCTGATTTTCTGTAATAATGGTATGGAATTTAGTTTTATTTTGTGAAGTGGTTTCTTGCATCAAACACAACATTTTCAGTCACCCTCCTTGTCTGAAAGGTTAATGTCAAGCCCTGCATGTTTTTCTTTCAAAGTCTAATGTATTGTAGGCATTGAACACCACACATTGGCTGCTACTGTGGGCTGAATGATATGTCCATGTTAAAATGTTGTCCTCTGTTAAAACTGTGTGGCGTTCACAGTAAACGCACGCCGAAAGTTGCACAACATTTTCACAACATTCATGTTTGCACTTAGCAGACCTGAAATTGTCTCATTGCCAGGAAAATTGAGGGAACATTACTCACCACCACTGTTGGGTAAGTACCACCTCCCTGCGTCACCCATTGACTCATGCAATGTGAGTGTGTACACACAATGACTCCTGCTCTTCCGGTTGTGTAAGCAATCACAACTTGGAACAGTGGAAAATTGCAGGGTAAAAAATGTGGGTAGACAAAGACATCCCAATAGGTTTTTGGTCAAATATTTTATGGTTTAGTGAAATCAGTGTGAACCCCAACCCACACATCACTCTCTCTCTCTCTCTTTAAACATTCTCTGGTGTTGAGGTAGAACTGGAGAGACTGAAACATGTTTCTTTTCATACCTTTTTTTATTTTATACTTACCAGAGCATTGTAAACGACCTACAGCCGCAAGCTACCCACCGAGATCTGTTTGTGTGTGAGCGAAAGGGAGAGAGAGAAGAAATTATAAAAGCAAGTACCTAACCACACTGCAACTGAGGAAATTATTTAGCAAAGGGGAGATTATCCAACACATTTTACAACTAATGCAAGGAAGATAATTGTTGGTCATTTTGTTGGTCACAAATAAAACTACCTTGGCACAGGATAATGGGAACTGAGGACAACGAAGAGATTGTAAAACAGAAAACACATAGCTTTTAAGATTTTAAGTAAGTCGTCACTTTGGGTAATATTTCTGCTTTCACTTTTAAAAAATTGTCAGGAGGACACAGCTGGGTAAATAAATCAAACTTAAATTAACTGGCCACTAGTGACATAGTGTCATAGCTACTATGTTACCAGAGCATGATGTACACACATGGGGCAGAGGGTTCTTGAGAGCAAAGATAGGATCACTTGTGTATCAGCACACACTTAGTGGTTGTCAAACACACCTCATCACTGCCAAATGGTCATTAGGTCAGACTGAATTAATTGACTCACCTCATAAGATCTCATCTTACCTGTCTTGATTCTAACACATTCTCTGATCAAACCAGGCCAATGCTACATAACATATAGTAATTTCATAATAAAGCCTAACAATGGCTATCCATGTTGCCTTGCTCTGGCTCTTAAGTTAAGACTTGTGAAAGAGTGCATGCCTCTTTTCCATTACAGTCAATAAGTTGATGCTATAGTTGTTGTGACAGCATTCACAGCTCAGACTAATCTTTTTTGGTTTAACAGAGATCTACTACTTAGCAAGAAGAGAGAGAGGGATAGAGAGAGAAAAAAGAAGCAAATGTGGGTCCGTTTTCTTTGTGACCCCGTATCAGCATGTGACACAAAGCCCACCTGTTTACGTCAGAGATTCACAGGAGATCTCCTTGTCATGGACAAACGCAACCCTAAACATGTGTGCAGAACTCAAGCCATCATAATTATTCAAAGCACAAGGCACAACAACTGTTTGTGCTTTAACTACTGGTTTGGGTTTACTGCTCATGTGAGATGAAGATGAGGATGTATTTTGTGAAACTGGGCCAACATTCACAAGTTATTAAGTTAAAGACTCTGTCCACTGAAAATTGCACTTTTTAAAGCTCATATTCTGTTATCTCATACCCAAATAATGTTGTTGACTAGTCTTATACTCATATTTGTGGCCAAAGCATAAACACAAAGAAATCAACTTCAAACTTCTATTTTTTAAACAGACTGTTTAAAAAATGCTTTATTTCCTCATAGAGAATGATGTCATCCTGCCTTATTGGCTGAGCTGGCCAATCAGCGGTCTACTCATGTTAATATTTTTAATTGGGATACGCCCACACCATTCCAACACAGAAAAGCTGCTTTTTAACATACTCAATTACCATATTTTGGAAGGAAAAGTATTTAACTCGTATTGTAATTATAGGTAATATTTCATAGAAATCTGGAAACATTTGACAACTACTTTAACATTCAAAGGCTAAATCCTCTTGAAATCTGTGCATGTAGCTGAGGCACAAAATAAGCATTACATATTGTGTAAGGCTTGTCCCATCATACTATGGCAATTCATACCATCATACAGCAAGAATCTGAAAGTATGTGGTGCAACAGTGTGTGTCTGTGTCCTGCTGTAAATGAGGTAACTATTATGTGTTCTGTTCAAGATGTACAGAATCATACATACACACACAAACACCATGTGCCCTGACTCTACAGCTGTGTATCTTGTGGGCTGCCCTTGTGCTCAATCATCACTTTTGTGTAAGGCCTAGCTACAGGGTTGGGCCACGACAAACCACTGAAGCGATAACAGAGACTCTATATACCAGGAAGAGAGAGATAGACGGAAAGTAGACTACAAGAAGAAGGGGAAAACACAACGAGAGAGAACCAGAAGGAGAGAGAAAAATAAAGAGTGAGGAAGATAAGACGAGGGGACATTCCTTTGCCTAAACTCAGGGTCGCTACGGCTGCACACTCCGTATCCCATGACCCTGCCATTTTAAACAAGCAGATACACGTACAGTGCCTTCAGAAAGTATTCATACCCCTTGTTTATTCCACATTTTGTTGTGTTACAGCCTGAATTCAAAATGCATTAAATATATTTTTTTTTATAACCCATCCACACACAATATCCAATAATGGCAAAGTGATTTTTTGCAAATGTATTGAAAATTAAATACAGAAATACCTAATTTACATAAGTATTCACACCTCTGAGCCAATACTTTTTAGAAGCACCTTTGGTAGCAATTACAGCTGTGAGTCTTTCTGGGTAAGTCTCTAAGAGCTTTCCACACCTGGATTGTTGATTTTTTTTTTTTCTTATTTTCAAAATTCTTCAAGCTTTGTCAAATTGGTTGTTGATAATTGCTAGACAACCATTTTCAGATATTGCCATAGATTTTCAAGTAGACTTAAGTCAAAACTGTAACACGGCCACTCAGGAACATTCACGGTCTTCTTGGTAAACAAATCCAGCGTAGCCTTGTGTTTTAGGTTATTATCCTGCTGAAAGGTGAATTAATCTCCCATTATCTGGTGGAAAGCAGACTGAACAAGGGTTTCCTCTTGGATTTTGCCTGTACTTAGCTCCATTACGTTTTTTTTTATGCTGAAAAACTCCAGAGTCCTTAACGATTACAAGTATACCCATAGCATGATGCAGCCACCACTATGCTTGAAAATATGGAGAGTGGTCCTCAGTAATGTGTTGTATTGGATTTGCCCCAAACGTAACACATTGTATTCAAGGCATAAAGTTAATTGCTTTGCCACATGTTTTGCAGTATTACTTTGGTGCATTGTTGCAAACAGAATACATATTTTGGAATATTTTTATTATGTTTTTTTCACTCTGTTAATTAGGTTACTATTGTGGAGCAACTACAATATTGTTGATCCATCCTCAGTTTTCTCTTATCACAGCCATTCAACTCTGTAACTGTTTTAGTCACCATTGGCCTCGTGGTGAAATTCCTCTCCGTTAACTGAGTTAAGAAGTACGTCTGTATCTTTGTAGTGACTGGGTGTATTGATACACCATCCAAAGTGTAATTAATAACTTCGCCATGCTCAAAGGGATATTCAAAGTCTGCTTTTTTCTTTTACCTTTTACCTATCTACCAATAGGTGCCCTTCTTTGCGAGGCATTGGAAAACCTCCCTGGTCTTTGTGGTTGAATCTGTGTTTGAAATTCGCTGCTCGAATAAGAGGGACTTCACAGATAATTGTATGTGTGGAGTAACGAGATGAGTTAGTCATTCAAAAATCATGTTAAACACGATTTTGCACGCACAATGAGTCCATGCAACTTATTATGTGACTTAAGCACATTTTTACTGATTAACTTATTTAGACTTCCCATAACAAAGGGGTTGAATACTTATTGACTCAAGACATTTCAGATTTAGATTTTTTATTAATTGTACAAAATACAATTCCACTTTGACAATATGGGGAGATCAGTGACATAATCTAAATGTAATCAATTTTAAATTCAGGCTGTAGCATAACAAAATGTGGAAAAAGGGTGTGAATACTTTCTGAAGGCACTGTATATGTGGTAAACCAAGTAGCCCCCGAGCTGAGGCCTACTTCCTGCTCAGGAGCCATGTGTGCTTTGGGGTGGTGGGCGTCATCCGCCAGAACAAAATGAGAAGCAAGGGTAGGGGTGGCAGCAGGGCTTCCCACCAATGAAGGACGTAAAAAGAGCCACAACTGGAGCATAGCAGATTGTTTTGACATTTCTCCATTCCTCCAACCCTTCCTCTTTTCCACTTTTTTATTCCATTGAGAAAAACAGTGAGGTTCTTGGGGTTTCAACGCTAGTTTAAAGAATGACTCCATATGCTAGACAGGCGGTGAATCTGAACGTCTGAATGGAAACCAACTCATGGTCATGAAAAGAGAAGATGCCAATTTGATTGTGGCCCATTTTGATCTGGAGAACCCATTTCACAAAACCACAGATATGTAGTCTTCATGATGCTTGAGAGGCTTTGAACCGACACCAGCCTCTTAAAAGTGGAATGCCAATGTTTCCAGAAGTGCTATTGGGTCAATAATGACCAAATTCTTAATTTTCCCAAGAATGATGTCTACTCCCAACCCCAAAGTCTCTGAAAGCTCAAATTGGGCTGCTGGCAGCATGGAAAAGTGGTTAATCTGTTCTTTTCAGGAATCTCTAGGACTTGAAGACAGATCGGGTCAAACAATCAGTCTCTTACTGAAGTTTTTACAGTGTTATTCATACAATTCCCTTGACAAATTGAGTTTCTGTTCAAGGAAAAGTTACTAGTACAAATCTACAACATAATGTGATACTTCTAAGCTGAAATAGCAACTAAATCAGTTTTGAACATGTTACACTAAGCTCATGAAGTCAGCATCTTGTGGAAAAAAATTACAATGATAAGATAAGTACTTTTGATTCTGATTAGTCACACTGACCCCTAACACTAAGTGACACAGCGACAAAACCAGTGCAGTAAAGGGTATTTTCAGGGAGAGGGAGAATGGAGAGTTGACGACTTAGTTATTGGGTTAAATGGCCAACTGTCCTCCTGTCCTGACTAGACCTGGTCAGGAATAGGAGGAGGTGAGCGAGGTTTACTGCAGTTTAACTGAGGATTGCTAGGCTTAATCTCCTGCTGCTTGTGTAGTTTTCAGTGGGACCTGCTGTCACTGCGGGCAGGACGCGGTTGCAGATCACCACCAGGCCAGACAACTAAGCATCAAGGTCACTGTCTACACGTGACTGTAGCCTACTGTATCAGCACGTCTTGTAGGAATTATTCCGAGAGGCTATCTGCATTTTGCAAATACCGCACTTCCTTTCAAAATACATTTGTAGATTAGTCCACCTATTTTGAGTGTGGATTTCCACTCTCCCCTTATTGCTCAACAACAGTTCCTGGGTTAGGCCAGGTTGGTCTCAGTGACCCCTAGACATCCTTCCAGAGAGGCCTATCTGGCACAGCATAGAGGCACACAGTCAGCAGATACAGTTCTACAGCAGACAGCTGATGCGTTAGTCTGCAGGGCTGCTTTTATATGTCATGTATAACAATACCAAGTCAGTCACTGAATGATTAGATGGATCAATACCAGGGCATTCAGGACTGAGCCAGCATAAGATGCTGCTACTCTGGGCATACTCACCAGGCAGCCTCTATGTATAGTAAGCTATGCTTCAGTGAATTTGCTTTAGAAATGTTTTTCTCTTGGGAAAACCCCGAATTGTTCTTAATAGTACATTGACCAGTATGAGAAACCAGCCCACGTGTCACTTTGACTTTGGATGCGTCCAGATATGCCAAATCTGACCCACTTTCAAATGAAAGTGTGCAATGACCATCAGGGGTGTGAGGACAAATAGAGGTGATGTCAGAAAATAAGGAATTCCAGATGCATCAGAAAAAAATGTCACCACTGAATCATGAAAGGTTGGCCAAATTAGTCATTACACTGCCCTAAAAGCAAATGTGAAAAATACTTTTTAAATGGTTTATTTTTTTACATCTTCAGAACAAGGGAAGCTCAGTTATGGAACTGATGCTGACTGGATCCTGGCAAGCGTTCCTGTTTGCCTGGTGGCTCTCTAGCTCAAGGCACAATAGCAGCCAAGACTAAACCATCTTCAGAATCTGTTTAAAGTTGTACAATTGAAATACTAAAAACAGCTGTGTTTCAATTATATTAGTCTGCAAAGTAGCTATACATTTCAAAGGCATTGAGCCAGCAAGTTCAAACACCCGAGCTGACAAGGTACAAAATCTGCCGTTCTGCCCCTGAACAGGCAGTTAACCCAATGTTCCTAGGCCGTCATTGAAAATAAGAATTTGTTCTTAACTGACTTGCCTAGTAAAATAAAGGTAAAAAAAAATAAAAATGAAGAGATTGCTTTATATGGCCATGGTTAGAAGGGATACATATTTTGTTACATTTCCGACAAAGGTTGTTTTTTTTAATGCATTTTAGCAAATCCTAACTGTTTTCCTAAATTTAACCTAATTCTCATAATCTGCTACGAAAAGTCAAATCACAAAAGCTATAGTCTGAGTACCAGTCTTTTTATCTAACATTCCACTCTTTGTTATTGCCATGAAGGAGCGGCAGGGAGTGGAATGTAAGGTAAAGAGACTGGTACTCAGGCTACAAAAGCAGTATCCCGTCTAGTAAAAACCGGCTTTATCTGCCTCCTCCTACTTCCTCTACGAGCACATGGAGCCGGTGACAAGACTAAACCAGTTCCATCCGACGTCGACTGAGGGCCAGTTTCAGCTGGCGTGTTGTCTTGGAGACGGCACCTCTATAAATACAGCCAGTATCGAGACACAGGCGTGCACTTTTAGTTCAGACGGGGAGTGTTGTCTTGTTCAGTTTGACAGATTTGTCTGACAAGGGAAAACCAAGTAATTTTTTCCAGGATTCTGGTCTAATGGACACACTCTTTGTAAATGCTTTTTAAGGTAAACCTTTATTTATTCTACTTTTTCACAACAACTTCCTCATTTATTATAAACTGGTAAGTTAGGCTACCGGTATTCATTATGAGCTATCCATTTTGGCTTATTCAAATCGTGTCAATATTTTTTTAGCTAGCTAGTAAGTTAACGTTAGAGTAATGTTATGGTTATGCCATATTGTACAAGTAGTAACGTTAGCTAGTTTTTACGTAGCGCTATCTTCTGACGGTAATATATTTAGGTGTTTTTGCTTGATGGAAGTGATGGGGTTGGAGTATGATTTTGGACCTCGGGAATGTCATAAACTAGCTGCAGTAACGTTCGCTTGGTAAATGTATTTTATGCTGAAATTCATACTGCCAGTAACTACTGATGGTAGTTGGCTCCTTCGACAAAGATCGTGTCCTTTTCGTTTTCCACTCGTTATTACAGCCTCATAGCTAATTTTGATATTATCGTAAATTCATGAAAATGCGCTTTTTGGTCGTAATGTGAGGTTGTGGTTAATCATTAGGTTAACAGTATGGTTAGGTTTACGGTAACGTTTTAAGAAAGTACATTGAATGAAAAGGCGGGGTTTATGACTTTGTGGCTGTGGTAACTGGTGACGACCCAGGGTTTCTATCCCGAGACTTCAGGGATTGCTGCGAAACAGGCCAGGGTTTGGAATGTGAGAAATTCTTACATAGTTGTTCATTTTGTCAATCTAAGGGCACAATCTAGATTCGAGCCAATTTCTTAAGTAGTTGAATATGTTATTACTCCTACCGCGTGAAAGTCACGCATTGACACATTTTCATTCAAAGGAGTGCCTTTGACTTGGCGGTTTGCGCACGCGCAGTTCGGCGTGAGACGACCGTTGTGCCCTATGACGTATTTTTGCACACGAACTACATGTAAAAGGTCTCCACATTGCACAGTTTGTGGAACGTTTGGTTACGTTTTTGTTCGTTTTGGACTTCAGTAATGTCTGTTTTTGTCGGTTGTTGGGCACAGAACAACACAAATATGTCGTGCAATTTTACATCTAACTAAAATGTTTATTTTATTTCGAGATAAACATTTGCATGACGACGAGTGGTTTCTAATTGAATTACAAACACGTCATAGGCGACTCTACTGTTGCCCAATTACCGGCTTCGGCTTTCCCCAAGAAAAAATGTGCATGAACAACCGAGAAAAAAAACAACCAAACGAAGACAAATGTCATCATAATATAGGCACGAACTGTTTCGGCAGGGAAGCATTGTGCGCCTTTAGCTAGCCAACTTCACAATGACATCGCCTACAAGTGTGATCGGGGATTTTTATTGGAGAAGCAGTTTCTGCCTGTCTTCATATTGTACTGTCTTTGTTTTATCCCTTTGAGAGGGCCATGGCTAGAAGGGATCCAGCTTTTGTCAAATTGCTAATTCAGTTCTCCTAACCGGCTACGAAAAATAACATTTTACGTTTATTTGACAAGCTGGATTATTTCTAGCCATTACTCTTTGAGAGCTGGAGAAAATATTGCGCTAATAGCACTACTCAAGAGTCTGCAATTCGGGATCATTGGGAAGTTCCTTTACCCATTGAAATTGACATTTTGAAATGGTTGTGGTAAGGATTGGGGAGGGATGTCCCAAGGATTCCGTATAGCACTGCTCAAGGGTGTGCTTGTTCAACATAAAAATCCTTTATCGTGACCAATAATACATTTTAAAGCAACTTTAAGCAAGTATATTGCCTATTCATCTGGATAAGACTGTTGCTGTTAACAGTAATAGGTCTGGTTGACACTGAATGCAGGAAATAGCCATAAAACTCAACACCGCAAATGACACTGTCCTCTTTATGCTACAAATTGTATTTTACTGTTTGCAGAATAATCGCTTTAGGAAAGCGCAGACTGGCTACTCTGCAGGCCCCGGCCTAGAGTGTTATGTGAAAGGTTTCAACTTCACTGGTGAACCGCCTTGGCTGCTCTGCACCTGATTAAACTACTTTGCCAAATTCCAACTCTTTCTTGTCCAGGTAAGAGTTGCTTTCCAATCCACTGTCATTTCCAACATGCATGTCATAATATTCTAGAATGGGTGTTAACAGCACATGCCTATGAAATACTGGGGTTGGTTGTAATTGGTGTACTGTAGCTCTGGGAGTAATTATGCTTGTAATTTAGGCACATTCCAGTTCCAGATAATAATGAGCAGTCTTAACTCGGATCTACTTTTTTCACAGTTTTCTTTTGTAACCAATCTAAAAGTTATTCTGCGACCATGAACACTTTCGCGCCTGCCGATTTTGCCTTCCTGGAGGAGGGCTTCTGTGCCCGTGACATTGTTGAGCAGAAGATCAATGAGATGTCCATGTCGGTAAGGAGAACTTCCTGCTGTCCCTGATTTTTCTGCATTTGGTATGAGAAGTGACTTGTCGATGAAGAATTTGTCACTGTTAGATGTATTTCTTATTCGCTTGCATCTGTGTCTTTGCCTCTCCAGGATGATAAGGATGCCTTCTACGTGTGCGACTTGAGTGACGTGCTGAAGAAGCACATGCGATGGGCGCGTGCCATGCCTCGCGTAACGCCCTTCTATGCTGTCAAATGCAATGACAGCCGGACTGTTGTCACGACCTTGGCCTCCTTGGGCGCTGGCTTTGACTGTGCAAGCAAGGTATGTCTCATTCTCAACATCTCCTAGTTTATTGAAATGGCCTTGACTGCCGACCCTGCTGCCCTGTCAATGTGTTTCCTGTTCTGACCCAGTCTGTTTTTGTCCCATCAGACTGAAATCCAGATTGTTCAGTCTCTGGGTGTGGATGCTAGCAGGATCATCTACGCCAACCCTTGCAAGCAGGTATCCCAGATCAAGTATGCCTCTGCCCACGGCGTGCAGATGATGACCTTCGACAGCGACGTGGAGCTCATGAAGGTGGCTCGGTGCCACGACAATGCCAAGTAAGAAACATCTCCACGGCTATTCTTTAGCCACACTGAAAACACTTGGTTTTGTAAGAAACTTATCCGGCTACTCTAGAAAAGTGCACCTCCAACTTTTCTTTCTCCCTGCCCAGACTAGTCCTGCGCATTGCCACAGATGATTCCAAGGCTGTGTGCCAGCTCAGTGTCAAGTTTGGTGCCACCATGAAGGCATGCCGGGGTCTCCTGGAGAGGGCTAAGGAACTGGGCCTGGACGTTATCGGGGTCAGCTTCCACGTGGGGAGTGGCTGCACTGACCCAGAAACCTACAGCCAGGCCATCTCTGATGCCCGCTGTGTCTTTGACATGGGGGTAAGTGTCTTTCTGCTTGGAACGTATCACCTACATTTTATAAATGGACCCTTAACCTGCAGTTGGTCCTCAAGTAGGTCTAACTCATCTTTGTTGGTTCTCTTTTCTGCAGGCTGAGGTGGGTTTCAACATGACCCTCCTGGACATTGGTGGCGGTTTCCCTGGGTCTGAGGATACCAAGCTCAAGTTTGAGGATATCACAGCAGTTATCAACCCAGCACTGGACAAGTATTTCCCTGCCGACTCTGGGATCCGGATCATTGCTGAGCCAGGCCGCTACTATGTGGCCTCTGCCTACACCCTAGCTGTTAACGTCATCGCAAAGAAGGTCATCATGAACGAGCAGTCTGCCTCTGACGGTATGAGCAAATTGACTCAATCTGCAAATTTGTGGTTAATGCCTGACATAAAATTGCATCACTCAATTCAAAGTAATAGCGAGCCAAGTTTCATTGTAATTTACACAACTCTGCCCCTACAGAGGATGACGATTGGATCAGTGACCGGACTCTGATGTACTATGTGAATGATGGCGTCTATGGCTCCTTCAACTGTATTCTATATGACCATGCTCACCCCTTGCCTACCCTGCACAAGGTAAGTTGATTAACACACTTTATTTCACTCAACCAAACTAACACTCACAAAGTTAGTCCATAAAACCAATAAAATAAGTCTGACAATTGTTTGTTAATCCCTGTTCTCATTATCCACCTACAGAAGCCAAAGCCAGATGAGCGTATGTACCCCTGCAGCATCTGGGGACCAACCTGTGACGGCCTGGATCGCATCGCTGAGGTGTGCACTCTTCCGGATATGCAAGTGGGAGAGTGGCTGCTGTTTGAGAATATGGGGGCCTACACTGTGGCTGCGTCCTCTACCTTCAACGGCTTCCAGAAGCCAGAAATCTACTACATCATGTCCCGCACAGCTTGGTAAGTTGTTGGGAATGTAGAGAGAAATAGAATGTGATTGTGGAAACATCTCTCCATACAGAGGTATCATCAATTCTCAACCTTTCTGATTTTAAATCTGTTTTGGTTTTCTCTTGTCCCTGTGTAGGCAGTGCATACAGCAGATCTGTGCCCAGGGGATGCCCACTCCCGTTGAGGATGTGTCCTGTGTGACATCCAGCTGTGGCCATGAGAGCAGCCTGGTGCTGCCCACCAAGTCTAGCCAGACCTGTGTGCTCTAAGCACAACACCACCATAATCCCATACATACACACTGCCACTACTGGCCCAGTACTCTGTGTTATTATTAATTTCCTATTTAATGTTTTTTTTTTTTACTCATACCGTTGAAAGGCCAGTTACTTGACGGGAGAATGAGAGGGGCATGTTAGTGCACATTTCTCACTTTTCTGTATGAAAGACTGAGATCTAATCCTGAGCTGAGGCTGAATCTCTCTTAAAACATCACTAAAGGTACATCTCGGAGGGTTGGAGTCATATTGTTACAGGGTTCCGATTGGCTTATGCCTACAAAGGTTGTATGTTCAATTCCAGTAGGGGCCACAAAACACCTTAATTTGCACTGACCATAAATCGCTTTAGATGAGAGCATTTGCAAAAGGACAATGTAAATGTTACATGACAGTGTTGTAGGGGATTTTCTCTTGTAAACTCCAATTCCCAGAAGGCTCCCTGTTTCAATTGAATCCACAACCCAATCTCATGACTCTAAAGGGGCTGTTTGAGGGTGGCTTACTTCTCCAGGAAATGGCTGCTACAGATATTAAATTTTCCCCGATCTCCTCTTTCATACAGAACCCTTTGTTCAATGTAGGGACTCAACATGCAGACTGTCCCTCTTTTTTTACAATGTCTTTTATTGCTAGGTAGTATGTCAGTTAATGATACAAATAATAATTATTACTATTGACGATGCATTTTAAAAAGGATACGCAGGAGATGGGATTGCACATTTGTATCACTTTCCTATGGAAACATTTTTTAATTTTGTATTTTTTTTTTAAATAAAATGTGTAAGTGCAGAGCTGAATGTTGTGGTCCTTTCTGGGGGTATAGTCCTTATCCTTTTGGTAGAGATAACTACTGTAGTAATATCCCACACGGTGTTAAGTGATTCATTCTTATTAATAATATACAGTACCAGTCAAATTGGGACTCAAGGGTTTTGCCTTTTTTTTCCTATGTTGTAGAATAATGGTGATGACCTCAACTGTGTATCTTGCATCCTGGTCCATGAAGCTGCTACTTTGGAAGTTGTGGGAGCTGCACCAGAACCTGGCAGATGGAGCCTGTTCTAGGCATCTTCTTTGTGGCAACCTGGAATAAGAATGTTAACATGACTTCATATTACTCAATTGACAATGCTTCTAATGTCCTGGGGTATACAGTGGGGCAAAAGAAGTATTTAGTCAGCCACCAATTGTGCAAGTTCTCCCACTTAAAAAGATGAGGCCTGTAATTTTCATCATAGGTACACTTCAACTATGACAGACAGAATGAGGGGGGAAAAATCCAGAAAATCACATTGTAGGATTTTTAATGAATTTGCAAATTATGGTGGAAAATAAGGATTTGGTCAGTAACAAGTTTCTCAATACTTTGTTATATATCCTTTGACAGAGCTCAAACATTTTCTGTAAGTCTTCACAAGGTTTCACACTGTTGCTGGTACTTTGGCCCGTTCCTCCATGCACATCTCCTCTAGAGCAGTGATGTTTTGGGGCTGTTGCTGGGCAATGCGGACTTTCAACTCCCTCCAAAGATTTTCTATGGGGTTGAGATCTGGAGACTGGCTAGGCCACTCCAGGACCTTGAAATGCTTCTTACGAAGCCACTCCTTCGTTGCCCGGGTGGTGTGTTTGGGATCATTGTTATGCTGAAAGAACCAGCCACGTTTCATCTTCAATGCCCTTGCTGATGGTAGGCTTTGTTACTTTGGTCCCAGCTCTCTGCAGGTCTTTTTTTTTTTTTAACCTTTATTTTACTAGGTAAGTCAGTTAAGAACAAATTCTAATTTTCAATGACGGCCTAGGAACAATGACTGCCTGTTCGGTTACTAGTCCAATGCTCTAACCACTAGGCTACACTGCCGCCCCAGCGTAGCCTAGTGGCTCGTCGCTCGTCATTCACTGGGTGTGGTTCTGGGATTTTTGCTCACCGTTCTTGTGATCATTTTGACCCCACGGGGTGAGATCTTGCGTGGAGCCCCAGATCGAGGGAAATTATCAGTGGTCTTGTATGTCTTCCATTTCCTAATAATTGCTCCCACAGTTGATTTCTTCAAACCAAGCTGCTTACCTATTGCAGGTTCAGTCTTCCCAGCCTGGTGCAAGTCTACAATTTTGTTTCTGGTGTCCTTTGACAGCTCTTTGGTCTTGGCCATAGTGGAGTTTGGAGTGTGACTGTTTGAGGTTGTGGACTGGTCTTTTATACTGATAACAAGTTCAAACAGGTGCCATTAATACAGGTAACGAGTGGAGGACAGAGGAGCCTCTTAAAGAAGAAGTTACAGGTCTGCGAGAGCCAGAAATCTTGCTTGTTTGTAGGGTGACCAAATACTTATTTTCCACCATAATTTGCAAATAAATTCATTAACCTTACAATGTGATTTTCTGGATTTCTCATTTTGTCTGCCGTAGTTGAAGTGTACCTATGATGAAAATTACAGGCCTCTCATCTTAAGTGGGAGAACTTGCACAATTGGTGGCTGACTAAATACTTTTTGCCCCACTGTAACTCATTAGTTGAAATCGTACAGACGGTGGATTGAGGAGCCCTCAGGCTGAGCGCACACTGACATGGCCACGGTAGTTGAAGTGCTTGGATGGAGCTTAACAACAGTGTCTGGCAATAGTTCCAGATGTGCACGCTAGAGAAGTCCACCCCATGGGGGTCCAAGGGACCCTGACCCTGCAGGTTCAGATGCGTCATCACATACTTAAAAAAAGCACAGCAGGGATTGTGGTTAAAGCAACACTGAGAAAAGTTCAGTGGAGTAGAAGGAAGGTAACCCACGAAAAGACAAAAGGCAGCCTGTATAATGCAAAAATTATACTTCCCTGAACTTTACAAAATGATTTACAATAGCAGAAGCAGATATGTTTATAACAGAACTTGATGAAATATGAAGGCGACTTAATCTAGGATGCTGTTTATCAATCCAGTCTAATCCTACCGGTAGATGCTCCCAGTTCTGCATTTTAAGAAGACGTTGGCCTGGTCCACCACCAGCATCTCAATGGAGGACGGGAAGTCAAATCCTCACCCTCCAGCACCGTACGCAGGCAAAGCAGAGACACTATAGGATGTCAGAGGACTAGAATTGGTGCTTAGAGCCTAAAAATGCTTCCCAAGATGGACACACCTGGTTTGGAGAATGGGGGGGGTCAATGGTTATTAATGGTCAGAGGTAAAGCTGGGTGATATGGACAAAATTCCACATTGCAATAAATTAACATTTTTTTTGCGATAACAATTCAGTGAATAATCATTTTTGGGGGAGGAGCTAGAGCTTGGCGATGTGGACAGAAAGTCATATTGCGATAATTGTCACCTATTGGCTTCTTTGCATATTCAAGCCTGTCTCAAAATACAACATTGCTCCTGGAGGATGGTTGGCCACCCTTGGTAGCCTATAAAATATTATAACTTTACAATTACAAATGAATACTTTTTATGTTTTTTGAATATAATTCCCTCCTCCAAAAAAAATATAAAAAAATGAATCTACAGTTCAAAACAGACTCTGGGACGACAGATCCAATATACATACAACCACTGCACATTCAACAATTAAGCAATGAGACTGATGCAACAGATCAGACGTTTAAGGGGTAAAAGTACAAAAACAACATCAGGGAAAAGGTTCCAATTGTTTTTCCACCATTAATTTCCCATAGGGGATTTTAAAAACACTTATTATAAGGGCTGTGTTTTGTGTAGGCTTACCCTGTTGTGTCGGTTTGATAACCATGTAAATCTCAATTGGACAAGTTGACTTTTATCAATATATTTGGCTCTATTTACTCTCAGATTCAAAAATGCTAATTAGCATCAAAGTAGGGGTACTAAGCTAACATATGGAATTGTTTTCAGATGGTCATACCATGGATCATTTAGCTATTTGATTTAGAATTTTAGGACCCCTTTAGGTATTATTTTTTGAATAAACATATTGTTTGTAGAATGAGCAGCGATGCTCCTCTGGGTGTAAACTCTATGGATTTGAAAAATAGAAGTGCTCAGTAGAAAGGACCCCATTGTACTGCGACACAACATACAGAATGAAATTGTGTATGGTGCAATATGTATGTCCAATTTTTAAAACATACTGAACATCATGCAATATGAATGGGCTAATTAACAAAGGGATTTAAAAGTGTTTTCTAAAGTTGATTATTATAACTATATTATTAATATTGTTATTACTATTATTATTAACAGTAGATAAATAACGTTTTGTTATTTGTATTACTGCTGTTACCATGATTACTATCTAGTAATCCTTACTTTTAATGCTGTTAACAATAATGTCAATGCTATAATATTATTTGTAAAGGCGATTAACTGTTTTCCTTTTTCCATATTGTTAAACAAAATTAATTTGCAAAATACATTTGCTCACAAAAATGTTATGAATTGTCGACCATTGTATAATTTTTTACCATCTTCATTGCGATACTTTTATTTTGAAGTGAAATCGCTGTGGTCACGACCTTATTCCTTCTACGTCTGGTTTATTGTTGCTGGTAGAATGTAGGTGGGAGACACCGGTAGACACGTGTGTTTGGGGTTTTCCGCAGGACAATAGGGTCACTTTTGGTATTCAAATTACAGGGATAATCCATAATAAATATTTGACAAAAACGTATATTACACTAGATTCTATTACCAAACTCTGTGCTCTTACTTTGGCTGTAGTTGATTCACCCAGACAGACTGTGTGATTTTATGTCGATGACAGCAAAGTTTTAGTTGGGAAATATTTTATCAAGGCCTTGAGGAAAGATTCCGCTCTTCCCTTTTTAACGGAACCTGCTCTTGCTACAAGAAAGGGATGCTCCTATACAACAGGCGCGTGCTTGATAACATTATAATAGGTCCTCAAAGTTGCTGAAGCTTTCATCTGATGAGAGGTTGTGGGGGTATGACACTGGGCACAAGAACTGGTGGGTTGTTGATCTGCAGTGACCTCTCAACTATGGTTGCCTATTTGGTCATATTTGACCAATTAATTAATTATGCATCATGGGGATATCAGTTTACTGTTTGCCTGTTTTAACTGTTACCATGGCAGAACTTCATTTATTATTAACCATTTTGGTGTCTAGGTTTCTTACTCAGACCATTTTGGACTTAGATTTTACATGTCAATGAAAATTAACAATAGCAGAAGTGTATGGAAGAATGCATCTTACTTCACTGAAAGAGAGATGTTGACCATGTAGAACATGTAAAACACCCTCTTGCGTTCCAATGGAGGGCACAACCTCAAGACAAGACAAAGAAAAGGCTCAGAGAACTGTAAGGTTTCGGGTGGCATCTGCAAATAGTGGTCGCATTTTAACTGAGGTTTTCAAGGATGACACATTGACATTGTGTGGCTCAGTGACAGACTCAGTTGACTCGGACTGCACCAGCAACTCGGAGAGCGAGCAGGTGAGCTCCCCACCAACCAGTGAGGCAAATGGGCATTTGTGTGGGCTGGTGGGCACAGCGCCGGATGATTGCGGGAGTGATCCGGATGACCTGCTTATGTACGCTAGCACCAAAAAGGAGCTGCTCTTTAGCAACAAGCGCATTAATATCTGCAGCAAGAATGGGACTGTACGTGGTGTGAAGAACAAAGTCAGTGCAGGTCAAGCGCTGTTCAACAACCTTTCCAACCTCTCCAACGTGTATACAGTGAGTAATTTAACAATGTTATATTCCTCATAGCTATCCTAGCAGGCTTGTGTTTACTTTAGGGAAAAGTCACACAATGTCAAAACACATCATCATGAGACTTTTGGATCATGCTTGATTTAGGGCATCAGGAGACTTGAAAGCAGTATAAAACTTCAATGTATAAAAAGCGGACTAATGAATAATATATGAAAAAATTGTTTCAGTAAAATTCCCCTTTTATAACAATTCCCCTTTCTAGTCACAATTTACAGTGTGTTCCTAATACCTATGCAATTACAGGGTAACTACAGTGAAGGTACACATTGTTACAGTACTTACAACAGCATTTATCTGTTTCTTTCTCTACCTGCCGTCTTGAAGGGTAACCTGCGTGGCAACCGACCTCATCTGAAAAAAATACCATGGGAAAAAGATGATGGGAACTGAGACTGGGTCTACTGACTCTGCTGGCTATTATAACACACAACCTTTGGTCTTCAAGATTCGTGTTGATGTATTTACTTCAGGGACAGTCACACGAGGCCCAGTGTCTCAATTACTCCCCCGGTCCCTTATGGTTTATGACCTGAATGGTTGAGATAATAGGGAATAATCAAGCAATCCTAAATCCAATACAGTAGAGATCCAAACCCTATAGTTATGAACAGACTAATCCTCTAAATACACCATTATTCTAGAGGCTGTGTAAATCAGCTATGCCAAACCCTGTATTGGACATGTGCTATTGAATGGATGAATTCAAAATAAAAATCGTAATGTCCTACAAATCTGTTTTTGATCAGTAAAAACCCCCACTTTCACTTAAAGTTACAGTCCTATGACTGTAAGACAACGTACTTCAACAAGGAAAAGTTATCAGAATGGAGCATAATATTTATTTGCTGATTTTTATAAATATTTTCTAAGGTTAAATGTTTTTGTAAGTGGGCTGCTTTGTGAGTGTAAATTAGATTAAATCATTTAAGACTGTATTCTTGGAAGAACAATGCATTCTTTATATAGTAAAACCATGCTTAACCATGCTCTTGCGCTATTGTATTTTGAAGACTAAGAACCATGTAGGTTTGTAAGTTTATACACAGGTAATAATTCTAGCTTTTTCTTTCATTTTCCAGATGAAATATATATATTTTTACCTTTATTTAACTAGGCAAGTCCATTTAGAACAAATTCTTATTTTCAATGACAGCCTAGGAACAGTGGATTAAGTGCCATGTTCAGGGGAAGAACGACAGGTTTTTACCTTGTCAGCTTGGGGATTCGATCTTGGAACCTGTTGGTTACTAGTCCAACGCTCTAACCACCTGCCGCCCCAAATATGTTATACTCAATGTATGTTTTTTCATATCCTGAATGTATGCTTTTTAAGACACAAGATACAGTGAATTATACTGTTAAAATCAATCTTAAATAAAGTTTTATAGCTTTTCAACATGGTGTTCGTTAGTTCCATAATTTCAATTGAAGTCAGTGTTGCATTTTGACACAATGTAACATTTCAAATTCCATTTATTGGCACATTCCAATGCACAAATGTCAACCAATTACACACCCAGATGACATTTTTCACAATGTAAAGTAACTCCTATGGAAAAACTGAGCCTCATTTCTTTAAATATAGGAATTCTACAAACAAAATTCCATATATAACTATAACTCAATACCAGACTGACACCCATACCAGACATGTATTGCCCAATGTAGTGCTTCAGAAATTGGATCTCTGTTGACAGTCAGTGACAGTAGTGGCCTTCAGAACACTGTTAGCAAGGCAAAGACTCCATAGAGCAGGGCACAGGGGTACGCTACCAACAGCTGCTGACCCTCCATAGCCAGGGTGGAGATGAAGATCTTGGAAGCTGAGAGACTGCACCAGCCAATCGCCAACAAGGCCAGGGTCGTTCCGATGATCCCTCTGGACGTAAATCAAAAGTCAAATTTGACAGAACAAAGGACATGACAGAACAGAAATCAAGATGAGCAAACTGTGTTTTCCTACACAATATTATTTAGGCAACCTTTTAATTGTTTTTGGACTGGAAAGGCCTACTCTCTGTAGGGGAAAGACGACTGCAAATGTAGAAAGTGCCACAGTGGGGAGGAGGCGGTAGCCCAGCACACTGGCTACACAGCCATAGGACACAGTCAGCGAACCCAACAGGGTCAACAGGGTGTAGATCATCATACAGCCGATGGTACTGATCCCATAGACATAGCCAAAGTGGGATTTGCCTGCCTATATAAAGAGTAAATACATTTTGTTCCAGTACACTTTCTGTACAATACATCCACAGTTACATACAGCAAAGCTACAAATATTTTTTTTACCTGAATAGTAAATCATGATGACTTGGGCTGTGAAAACATGCAACACACACACACACTTGGACATAAGCTGCTGGGGAGGTTCTTCACCATGAGTAAAGTGACATCCAGAGCGATACAGAACAGAATAGGGTCAGGTCGGTCTCATTCATGATGCTGCCATCTGCTGGGATCATAGGGTTCAGCACTGTCAACGTCTTCTGCCATATGTGCTCAAAATTCATGCCAATCTCTGCACAAATACACAACAGATGAATAAAAGCAGATGTGAAGATGAGAAGACCTACAGTTGAAGTCAGAAGTTTACATACACTTAGGTTGGAGTCATTAAAACTCGTTTTTCAAACACTCCACAAATGTCTTGTTAGCAAACTATAGTTTTGGCAAGTCGGTTAGGACATCTACTTTGTGCATGACACAAGTAATTTTTCCAACAATTGTTTACAAACAGATTATTTCACTTATAATTCACTGTATCACAATTCCAGTGGGTCAGAAGTTTACATACACTAAGTTGACTGTGCCTTTAAACAGCTTGGAAAATTCCAGAAAATGATGTCAGGCTTTAGAAGCTTCTGACAGGTTGATTGACATAATTTGAGTCAATTGGAGGTGTACTTACGGATGTAATTCAAGGCCTACCTTCAAACTCAGTGCCTCTCTGCTTGACATCATGGGAAAATCAAAAGAATTCAGCCAAGACCTTAGAAAATCAATTGTAGACCTCCACAACTCCACGAGCAATTTCCAAATGTCTGAAGGTACCGCGTTAATCTGTACTAACAATAGTACGCAAGTATAAACACCATGGGACCACGCAGTCATCATACTGCTCAGGAAGGAGATGCTTTCTGTCTCCTAGAGATGAACGTACGTTGGTGCGGAAAGTGAAAAGCAATCCCAGAACAACAGTAAAGGACCCTGTGAAGATGCTGGAGGAAACAGGTACAAAAGTATCTATATCCACAGTAAAATGAGTCCTATATTGACATAACCTGAAAGGCCACTCAGCAAAGAAGAAGCCACTGCTCAAAAACCGCCATAAAAAAGCCAGACTACGGTGTGCAACTGCACATGGGGACAAAGATTGTACTTTTTGGAGAAATGTCCTCTGGTCTGATGAAACAAAAATAGAACTGTTTGGCCATAATGACCATCGTTAACTGTACTTCAACTGTACTCACTCATCCTCATACTCTGGGTTAAACTTTTAGCCATTGTAGTCATTGGCCACCTGTCCTTGATCATCGATGTAATACCCTGACTGGTAGAAGTCCTGTTCACATTTCTGAAAGTCCCCCATTACTATGGAGTAGGTGGAAAAGACGAAGATAAAGATCATTACTGTAAAAGATGAGTGAAGTAAGGGGCCCTTGTGAGGAGGGCTGCTCAGTTCCCACATGTTATATCACAAAACGAGTTGCCAATCAAATCACAATTTTATAAGCTACAAATTAAAATACAAATTCTGAGCAAGACCTCCTGTTATGTTGTCAGGGGAGAGAGAACATTTGAAGGCTGTGTGGGGGATGTACAAATGTGTAAATAGTTTCCTCTATTTGAGCTGGGGCATGATAACCCCAGAGAAGTAGACTAAGTAGCCCACTTTCTATCTAATCTATTTCTTAATTTCCTATTCTCTATTTTCACTCCGTTTTCTAGGTATAGTAATATGTCTTATGCAAATTAAGCCAGTTGCAGAAATGCAATGGTTTTGGATACTGGGTGCTACTGAACAGAATTAACCATTTCCACTGTTTACATGGCTCTTATTTTGAAGGATTTTTAAACAGCTCAAATCGGATGTTGCTGGCTATACATGAGTTAAGACAGTCATATGATTTCCCTGTGGGCAAAGCTGCTTACTTAAAATAAAAAATATATAGTAATTAAAAAAAAGGGGTAACAGTGAATTAGTATTCATACATTTACAAGATAGTAATACATTTACATTTTGTTCTACATATTAAAAACAACCAAGTCCAGCTAACTAGCTAGCTACCTTGCTAAACCTAGTATCAGCTGGAGATAAATTAACGTAAACTCGTATATCGCATTGGTCCGTACAATTGCCCTTATTTTAGTGCCCCAAAAACGTAATACTTCCAGATCAACTGTAATGTCAATACCATTGTAAAGCACAATTTCTCCCCTTTCCAACAGAATCAATTACATGACCTAAACGCTGCCCATTTCTGCATAATTCAAGTAGGCAATGAGCCCCGTCGGGCCTTTTTAAAAATGGCGGGTGGGGAAGTGAAACTAATGGGTGAAAGTGTGAAAGAGAGATGTTGTGTGGGAAAATTGCTTTTTTTCACTCGATCTGTCCAACTTATCACCTTATCGCCTCTAAAATGTAAATAAAACACTATAAAGAGTTTATATAATGTGTCATTACATACTATGCAGTGGGAAAGGGGTTGGTAAGTGAGCTCTTTACCCGTGTGAGGTTTGTGTCGCATTTGAATCGGGTTTTTAGGGCGGTGCTAAAGTGATCTTAGAAGTAAACAGCGGCTTTGAGAATGATGATCGCATGCAATGATGATGGAAAAAATTACTAGGTTTCCCCCCTTACTGTCCAGTTCTTGTTTTTAAAGGATGATAGAAGTGCTACACCTGGTGGAGAGAGATTGTAAGACAGAAATAGCTTTATGTGTGCTGTACGTTACAACATGACACGTCAAGATGTAATGGAGGGTCAGTTTATTCAACATATCTCCAATACTATAGAGCCATTACCATGTCAATCACCCCTTGAATAGAAACCTAGTTCACACCCCCGATTTTGACGTCAACACAGTCGCTACAGTTCCATTAGTTTTCTTTATAGCCTCGTTTGAATGTTGCGGTTGTGCACATTTGTACGGAATGGGTTGATTTTATGTTAGCTGTCAATGAAATAGCATGGAAAGCTAGGAAGAGCACAAAAAAGACCTGCTGATATTCTCAACATTTACAGATATTCTTACCATAATTCAGTTCTCTTCTAGCAATTGACGGTGGAATAAAAGACAACATTTCCACCACGGCTGATGTAAGTATAAATTATTTGAACACAATCATTGATTACATTAATCTCTAGCTATCTGATGTCATAGCCAGTTGCTACACGAGTGTAGTAGCTACCAGGGGCACAACTTTCACTGGGGGCACAACTTTCCCCCCCACATTCTGAAGGCCCCCCCCCCCCCCACACACACACACACAGTTTTATCATTGGAATGTGATACAAAATGAGGCAACAGTGTGCTTTAGGATGTCTCCGAGTGGTAGGGTAGGCTTTTTTGAGTGTTTATGTGACAAATAAATATAATAACTATGCCTCCCCCCACTTCTAAAACCATAGTTGCACCCCTGGTAGCTACCTATCTTGTCTCTATCTTGACACATTTTGCTGCAGGACTTGAAGAGATGCTTGTACAAACTGTTATCAAGGTATGTTTGTTTGTTGTATGATTGTGTTCATTATGATTCTTCTGTTGCTGAAACCTAATATTGAACTTAGGAATCCCTAATGTGAAAAGTGAGGTTCAGTAGTTTGAATTATGATTAAGGAGTTGTCATGTGCTCTTTTTCTCCTTATCCACCAGTGTTGAGGGTCTTCATGCAATCATAGTGACAGATAGGGATGGTGTCCCAGTTATTAAAGGTAGGTCTCCCTCACAACTGTGTTTTCTTCTAAAAGCTAGGTAATTTAGTTGACCTTTTCTTGTCCTTGTCCAATGTGTTGTGCTCAGTGTACCTGATGCATTCTCCTTCAGTGGCGAAAAATAATGCACCAGAATATGCTCTACGGTCAGGCTTCCTCTCCACCTTTGCATTGGCCAACGACCAGGGCAGTTAGCTAAGGCTCTCTAAAAACAAGAGTATCATCTGCTACTATAACACATACCAGGTAAATAAAATCTGGACCTAACATATAAAGGATGTAGGCCTGGGGTGGCTTGGTGATTAGTTGAGTCAGGTGTGTTAGTGCTGGGCTAGAACAAAAAAATGTGCATTCCCTGGTGCTCCTCAAGAACAGATTGAAAAACACTGACCCATGTGCCTTGTTATGCTGACAATCTCACTTTTTTTCCACATTGTGCAATTTAACTGGTTACCGTTGGTGATCAGTTTCATCGCAAGCAGTAGTGCCAACACAGGTAAGATGAAGATCTCTACTTTCTATCCTCTGCATGAATGAAGACAAGTGCAGCATTCTGAAGTGTTATCCAAACTGTTATTGTTTGTAGGTTTGATTATCCGTCTGGAGAAGGAGCTTGTACCACTAATTGAAGAGCTATGGCAGGTAGTGGAGGTTGCTTAGGAGTGTATCACCTTGACAGCAATGGGACTATTCTGTGACGGAGTCAGTCATGAAAAAGGATCTACCTGAAACTATTACATATTTTTAATATCTCTATCATGCACACATAACAGAGAGCTCTGTTGCTGAAAGACATAGATGCAGTACATGTTAGTGACATGATGCTGTGTTTGTTGCCTTAATTGTCTAGTACTTGAATGTAACCCCTTCCTTTCTCATGTTTTTAATTAATAAACGGACTCATCTGTTGCTCATTTCTCTATTAAAATAAATATTTATTCACAGTATGACTGTTACATCTTGTTAAGTAAAATTAAGATAAAGTGAATGTCAACCAGTGAAAGATATCAATCTAGAGAAAATACAATTCTTGGAGGAACTCAAGTCTATCGCAAAAAAATATGATTAGATCCAAAACATTGTGCATGTCCTGAAAATTACATGGTCATTTTTCGATGGTCAAAGAGCCCCATTGTCTTTTGTCTTAGGTTACCAGCCAGTCATCTGTGGAGCAGAAAGGATCTCTGAGGATAACAAGTTACCAGACTTAGGGTAATTTAGTTCACTGTTCAATGCCTCTTTTGGCTCCTCCTCTTCATGTTGTCATCTTTCTTTTCTTATGTGTGACTGAAAACAAACATTCATTTGTTAGGCTATTTTGCTCTGGCACTACTCCCATTAGTTAAGCATTTGGATTAAGGTAGCCAGTTCAAGCTTTGTTTCTGTTTTATACATTTGAATAGTAATAGTGGATTATGGGCTCACCATTTTCCATCGTATTATCTTGATCCACTCATCTGCCTCCACACCACTCTTGGCACACAGATAAAATGTCCTCTCAGGGAACACCAAACTAAATAAGAGACCGAATGAGTATTAATGCTAGGTTTAATATCAACAGGTACAGAAAGAGACCCAGCAACAAAATAAAGTAGCTGAGTGGAGGTTAGAACTTCTCCTGTCATCACTCTGGTTGCACTTCTGCTTATCTGCCACTGCCATCGGCCACCATGATCCATATTTTATATTCCTCTGTAAGCGGAAGTGAAACCAACAGATATGTTTAAAAATGCCCGCTGAGGTTTACCAAATTCAAGATTGAACAATGAAACTAGCACCAGTCGCAAAAAAAAATGAAGGGAAGGCTGACCTTTAACAGCAGTGTATTGTAGTCAAAATAGTATTATTAATTGTTAGTCAATAGTCTGTAAAGGCCTTAATCACGAGAGTTGGTAGGCCCACTCTTGGCTCAGTGGATTGGAGCTCTCACCAGAAGCAGTTGACTCTGTCCTTGGAGTAGTCAAACTGGACTGCAGAGCATGCTGTCAGATCCAGGGTGCGAATAGGCTCATCAAACTAAGACAGGAGAGCAAATGAGAGATGGCAACACCATCCTGTCACAATCACTGACAAATAAAATCTAGCCATTCATGATATTACATCTGCATCATAAACCATGACTATCAGAGGCATAGTTTCTACTCACCATTTTGTCCTTAAAGTATTTGAGCTCATTTCTGTTTAATGTGAACCACCTCTGCTTCCAGTTCTGAAAAAACAAAAACAAATTGAAAGTCTTTCAACCAGAACAACAGTCCACTAAACCTGGTCTGTACAGCTGTCTATTTCTCTCACCTTTACGACTGCTCCTAACTTTACCAGATAGCCCTCCTTTGTTCCAAACTGTGAACAAAATCATTAAAAAAACAATATCTCATGAGGTTTGTGATACTTGACCTAAGTAATTATGTTGTTATGATTAACCCATGTTTGCTTCACTAATAAATGAGCTTGTGGTCATACCGATGGAGCATTAGCCACCAGATCGCTCTCTGTTCGTCCTGTCTGCATGGCGGTGTGAACCCGCACAGACTCGTAGATGGACGGTTCTTCTACATGCCATGGATATGGGTATTTAAGGACAATGAGGGTACCTGGTTGAGTGAAAGATCAAGGTTCGGGTTAGTCTTGAGGGTATACCAAGGGATATATTTCAGTCATTGAAAATATAAATAAACAGCAGGGAAATGGTTAGGTTTAGACTTTGGATTCAGTAAGGTCTGAAGAACTGGTCTCAGCCAACCTGTCTCACTGCCCAGCAGAGGCTGGTTGGCAAAATGGCTGACAAAGTCCTGGAGGGACGCAAACTCATTGAAGCCAAAAGCGTATCCACTGCTTTTCCGTGTCACATGGAAATGTTTAACTGAATCCTTGGCTCTGTATAAGGAAAGAAAAAAGCATGTGGTGAATGGGAATCCATCTGAAATGGGGCATGGAAGAGGGAGGGAGACGTTTTACTTTTTAAGAGGGACGGGATAGGTAGGCCCACCTGACAGAGAGGGCAAAGCTGCCAGGACCCTCATGACTGTTTCGGAGGAGATAGCTGCCATCTTTCCCATTGGATAGGAGGAGAGCTTCAGCAGCATGGCGGGACAAGTCAAAGTGGTACCATCTGGGAGAGGTGGAAGACAGACAAAGACAATCAGAGTATAGCATCTAACAGACATGCATCACTAATGTGAGTGGTGAGCAGACTCATGAAATCTTTAGGTTACAACCGTAACCCCGGTTCTCTGATAGGATAAGTGAGGTATTTCACTTATGGGATACCCCCCAGCGTATTCGTTAGAAGCCTTTATTACACTACGCCAGTCATGATTGGCTGGATGTCGAGACGTGTGCTTCGGGGAAGATTGTCCCTCCTACCCAATAAAGAAGGCTTAATGCAGCATCTCTGAGTCATTCAAAAATAAGCAACACCTAACCCTCGCTCATGCAAGGAGGGTGGTCTGGTGAAATGCCTCACTCATACTATCAGAGAACCGGGATTACGGTCGTAACCTAAAGTTCTCTTTCAAGTATTTGTTTTGGTATTATGGAATATACTGACTTCTGTATTGGCAGACAAGCTTATCCTGACGACCGACTGCCCTGTGCGATATCTCACAGAAATGGGCTTTGCCCCTCAGAAGATCCTACACGTTAAACAGTATGCGCTAGGGTCGGTGCAGTGACGTCGAGCATATAAAACTTTGCAAATGTATTAGGCGAAGCCCAACTCGCTGCTGAGCAAATATCCTGGCTAGATATGTCCTTAAATAAAGCCCAGGACGTAGCCGTTCCTCTAGTAGAATGAGCCCGTAGGCCAGCAGGAGACTGAAGACCCTTACTTGTGCAGGCTAAAGGGATAGCCCCCACTATGCAGTGGGAAAGGGGTTGTTAAGTGAGCTCTTTACCCGTGTGAGGTTTCGCCCAGGAAACAAACAACTTACGCGCTTCGCGGAGGCCAATACTAGTAATAGCGCGGTCTTAAATGAAAGCTGCTTCAGTTCCACCTGATCCAAGGGCTCAAAAGGTTGTTGGCATAGAGCATCCAAAACAATTGATAAATCCAATGACGGGGCAAGCTGTTTGGATACCGGACGCAAACAACGTGCACCCTTGAGAAAACAGGTGACAAGAGGGTGTTGCTCTACTGTCGTGCTCCCAAAACCCACATGACAAGCCAAAATAGCTAATAGTAGAAAAAGCATTTCCTTTTTCTAATAATTCCTGTAGAAACTTCAGGATTACCGGGACAGAGCACTGGAATGGCATTGTCTGTGATTTAGTGCACCATTCCTCAGACATTTGCCATTTACAATTATATAAGGGACCTGGTAGATGAGGCTCTAGGACTCTGAATAGTTGAAATTACATTTTGGGGAAGCCCGGCAGTGTTCAAGTTGAACCATTCACAGGTCAGGCGCCAAACGTTTCGGGTGAGGATGGAAAATCTCCTCTCACGCCTGTGGGGGGGGTCACCACATATCCGTTGACTGTTTTGCCCTCCTGGGTCGCACCCAAACCCGAGATAAATGCGTCTGTCGTGACTACTTTTCTGGAAACAGTGCCATCTGGACACCCTGTGACAGAAATGTCCAGTGTCTCCAGGAGTACAATGCTAACATGCAGTCTATGGATAGCTGTACACGGGGATGTTTGTGATGTATTGGGCTGAGACCTAGAGAAGAGACCCAGTGTTGAAACACTCATATTCAAACATCCTAATGGGATGACTACTAAAGCTGATGCCATCAAACCTAGAAGCCTCAGGCATGTTTTAAAAGAGACCAGGTTCCCTCTGCGAAACATGCTAGGCATTCTTGGAATGTTCTTATATGTTCCACTGAAAGGTGGGCTTTGAATGAATCCGAAACTAAGAAAGAGATTGGAAAGAGGAAAGAGTCTAGGAATCCTTGGAAAGAGATTGTCTGCATGGGAAACAGAACACTCTTTACTGTGTTCATTCTGAAACCTATAAATGTCAGGTGTTCCAATAGAAGCTGACTGTGTTTTAAGACTTGGTCTCGGTTGCACGCACAGCAGCCAATCGTCTAAGTACGTCATCAGCCGAATGCCCCTCTCTCTGGAGCTATGGCTGCCTCCGTACACTTTGTAAAACAAAGAGGTGACAGTGAGAAGCCAAAAGAGAGCACCAGAAATTTGTAGATTATGCCTTGAAAAGCGAACCTGAGAAATTTCCTGTGAAGAGGGTATATTGAGATGTGAAAGTAAACGTCCTTCAGGTCGATGGATACGAACCAATCACCTGGGTGCACAGAACGTAGCAGAGCAGTGTGTGTCAACATTCTGAATGTGTACTTTCTCATGTGCGTGTTCAGAGGACGTAGCTCTCGGATCGGACGTATGCCGCCCCCCTTTTTTGGAACCAGGAAATATCTTGAGTAAAAAAACGCAGTGGCTTTGCTCTGGTGGAACAATTCTTATTGCCCTTTTCTCTATTAGCGATGTGATTTCCTCCTGGAGTACACAAGCTGATTCCCTCTGAGCCTAAGTGTATATAATTCCCTTGAATCGAAGCGGAGTGATAGCGAATTGTAGTCTGGATCCCCTGTCTATCGTTCCCTGTACCCAGATTTACATGGTGCATGCCCGCCAGTTCTCTCTCCGCTCCGAGAGAGGGCTGACCGGGCTTCCCCCCACATATGGTGCAGCACCATCTGCCAGGAGAGGGTGTAGGACAGTCCGTGACGCACTTCGCATGTCCGGCTGGCCCGTAGCTGGAGAGCGCTTATGTGGCCTATCACCACAGAAGGAATGGTAGCCCCCTCTGATGGCGTTGTGGCGATGCACCCTGTTTGTTTTGATTTTGTGAGAAACAACATGTCTGACTGCGCTCTGTAGCCTGGTTGCGCTAATGTTAACATTTTTTATGTGAACTGACATTGGGGAGTGTTTTAGACAAGACGGGGGCCTTGTAAAGCATCCACCTGAACATGGTCTCTTCTCCTCTTTGGGCTGTACTCTGTGACCACCGACTTGGACCCAATACGCTGGAAAGAACACTGAGGTGCCTGGGAACTTGCATCCTGGAACAAGCTCAGAATTGGCAGAGGAGATTGCCTCTCTGGCAATGGGGACATTGCTAGGTCATAGGTGTGTGGCGAGGTGTGGCGAGGCACAGGGGAGGCACTGGGCTGTGTCTTCCTGGGCAGACAGAGCTGGAGGGCTTCACCCTCAATCTTTTTCTCCTCGCACCATTTCTGCATCATCTTGATGGTGGAACCGTAAAGGTCTTTATGTTCTACTGGAGCATCCAGGATCTTCAGTTTCTCACTATCAGACACTGTGGATAGGTTGAGCCATCTAGCCCTCTCCTGGGATATCATGAGCCCAATCGCTCTTCCTGACGCCTGGACAGTGGCTTTAAGCAGACGCAGGTTGAGGTCTGTGGCAATACAGATCTCATCCCACAGACCAGGCTCCAGTGTGACTGCTAGCTCATCCTGTAGCTCAGCTTGATATGCCGAGTGCATGGATGTAGCGCTGAGAGCCCTCACTGCTGTGACGCCCGACCTGTAGACCTTCTCTGTCGCAGAGGACTGGAAGCGCTCATACTTGGTTGGTTAGGTGGGGCCAGTCGAGGTCATGGAGGACTTCTGGCTGGGGTGCAGATGGGAAGCCACCAGGGGTTCGATGGGGGGCGCGTGGGCAAGCCCAATCCCTGCCATGTCAACACAGTCCAATCCCACCACCTTGGACAGGGTTCTTGAAGGAGAAAGGTGTACCCCAGGCACAGGTAACCTCCTCCAGGCATTCTGGGGAGACTGATAGTAATTGCCTGACTGCCCGTTTGGCTTTGGGTAGCATCTTACCGGGACGTGGTGGTCTCTGCTACTGCATTGGGCCAGGAAATCACCAGTTTATTCGCAGTGCGTTTGCACACGTCCCTCAGGTCCACGCGGAGAACTGGTGGAGATGGCGCCCCGCCTGCATGTCCGGTTTCGGAATCCCCGGCAGGAGGCTTGGTTTCCTGGCCTGAGGGGTTGAATGAGTCTTCGTCTCCATTCGATGATTCCGAAAAGAGGCTGTCGGAAAACCCTGTGGAGTCGTTATCGTCTCCAATCAGGAAGCCCGGCAGGGAGGCCGTAAGGTCGTTGCTGGAGTCCTCCAACAGTGGGTCAATGGCATTGAACTGGTCACCCCAGCTAGCGCTAGCCATCGCTTTACGATTCCCTGTTTGGATATCCATCACCTCTGGTGAGCAATGTTAGGGTCCTGTTGACTCAGGCTAGCTTGGCGTGCCATCCTGCGATGGAGGCTCTTCACAGTGAAGAGGGCACAGTGTAGACAGGAGCCAGTGAAGGCTCCCGGGGCACGTGGCAACCTAAGGCAAGCGGAGCACACAGACTGGGTGTCTTTAGCCGATATCTTGTTTCCACAGGAGCAGATTTGTGCTGGGAGCTTCTCCTCGTTTGGGGTGGGAGATGCTTTTGTCACCATAGCTTGGATGCTATGTTTTTAGCTGTCAGAAAAAAACTAGAGTGGTAGGCTAGTCCGATAACCCACTAATCGCTAGCTTTCTCCGTGGCACTTGTTGTGATGGCCAGATACCATTTCCGAAACAACAGTTTAGAAAAGATAGCTTGGTGTAGCTAGTAAAACTTTTCTTGTCAAAGTAAAACCACAAAAGCTAGCTAGCGTTGTGGCTAGCTTGCTAACGACTAGTCACTGTTTGGATACAGCTTACTTGGTCGTGAACGAGTTAGCCGTGTCACAGCTGTACCCGTTCCTCCCTCAAATTATTTTCCTCTAACTATGGTGAAAGAAAAGGAAAATTGTCACCACCGCACCATCCCGAGAATAGCGCCCAGTGAGCGAGTTGTAAGATCACGTCTGTGGACAGTTTAGCTAGTTCTGGAAAATGCAGTCGTGTCGAGGTAAGCTTTCTGATGAAAAGCGAGAAGAGGTGTTTGAATAACTTAGAGATGCTGCATTGGACCTTTATAGGATAGGAGGGACATCCTTCCCCGGCGCACACGTCTCAAAGTCCAGCCAATCATGGCTGGCGTAGTGTAATAAAGGCTTCTGATGAATACGCTGGGGGCATATCCCATAAGTGAAATATCGAAACTAGAATGAGTCGTTGAGAGAACAACAGCAGACATGTCACTGGGTGTGAAGAGATATACCACTAAGTTGCAACAGACGAGCAGGAAGTGCATGTTAAACCCAAATAATTATTGGCAAGAGAAACATGCACACTGTAAGATCTGAAAAGTAAAGTGCCACCATGTAATGAACAGCTACAGTGTGTGTGTAAGAAACACTGACCGATTGTTCTCAAGTGACTTCACCATGCAAAGGCCACTTCATGGTTTGACCCACTTCTGACATTAAGACAAAGCTGTTGACCCCCAAACAAACAAGACAGCTGCAGAAAAAAATCACTGTAACTAATGTGGATGTGAAAGTTGGGTATTTGCATTGCAGATGGCAGAGTCGTACTTATTTCACACTTCAATAAACTCAACGCCAACGCCTGCACTAGAATAGGTACAACAGAATGTCATGTAGTGAGAACTTGAATATTTATTTTTTCTTTATTCAAAGGAGCAGTTTGGAATTCATACAACAATAAAGCGATCACCCCACTACTTTTGGGGTAAAGGATGGGGCTAGAGTTAGAGAAATGTAACCGCTCAAATTAATCTACGGAACTATAGCTGCAAGGCCACACACAAATTAGATTTAAAAAAAAAAAAACGTTTTTTTTTTTTTAACCATGTTTTGAAACTATACCGTGTTTATATTGTTAACAAACAATGGAGTAAAACAAGCTCATATATTTGGTTCTGGTGGGGTAGGGTACAGTTGTAGTAGTTTATATTAGGCATTTAAATGATATTCTTCAATAATCAATGGCTTTATATCATGCATTTTTAAATTGAGGTTGAAAACAATACTATGCCTAAAGGGATTTCCGTCTCTAGAACGCCTTTCATATATTGACCTAACGTTCCTTCCTGAACAATGCTAAAACGCACTGCCCATGAAGAATACTTTAATTTCCTTTTGACCAGGTAGGCTCGAAAATAAGATTTACGAATAGGCAAAATTATAATTAAGGCATTCTTACCCTAACGACTCCAACTCATCGTCGACACTTGGCGTATCACTGTAGTAGCTCATCGTGTAAACGATGGCAGTTCACCTGTGCGCTTCTCAGTCTCCACCTGTCAGGTCACCGAGTCGACTCAACATTCTAAAAGCACAGACCGAAATCGACACACTGACTGACCAAAATAAAACTACCTACCATACGAGGAAGTTGTCTCGGCTGCTGGCTGGGAAGATTAAATTAGGCATGCTACGTCATTCCACAACAAAACAGAACACACTGTAAGCCTACGGTATGGCTGTGCAATAGTGATGTGCCCACTGCATCTCAAAGTCCACAGCTTGCTTGTAGGATTACACTGTTCTTTACATTTCAAAATAAATAAAGTGGTAGCGGGTAGGGGGAAGAGGGGTTGACTTAGACCGCTTAACCCTTGTTCAGAATACTAATTAAGTAGTTTGCTGGCATATAATAAACCTCATTATTGTACACAAATGTACATGACATTTGACAACACTAAGTAAAAAAAAACATGACACAGAACACGTGATTTGCTAATGTATTTACAGCAGTACACACATTTGGAAGTGAGTTGGTATAAAATAATGATTTTATTATAAACAAGTTCACAACTAATTTATAATCATCGCTTTTAAAATTTCACTATAGGTCAAATCAGCTGCCTTTTCCATGTTGCGTAGGATTTGACAAGCAGGATTTTACTGTAAAAAACAATTTAAAAAAAGAGTATAATTTAAACACATAAAATACTAAGGATTAATTGATCTAAAGAAGATTTGCATGTGGTAGAGCCAGTTGCATTGAGGTCACTTCTCAGAAGCAGATATAAATGGCAATGGCATTGTCCAGGCAAACTCAAGAGAACATTTATAAAGCCTACTTCACATACAGGAGGGCCATATCTGAACCCTCTTCCTGTACTTAAGCCTATTAAGTTGCACTTTTGGTTGTCTTGCTTTAGAAGCCCCAGGATCTCTATCATCTTCCCACATTACATTTTCAATTTCCAGTGTGTACATTTACATTGCATTTTGGTCCTTGTCTTCTAACTAAACGTATGCTGCCCTTTGGCCAGGTCTCTTTTGAAAAAGAGATTGTACCTCAATAAGAAAATAAAGGTTAAATAAATCAATACAGCCCATGTTTAAATGGACTTCAAGGCTCCTTTACCAAACATGACTACAGCTAAGTGCGGGTTGGTAGGTAATAGTGGTGGGAAATGTCAGGTCCATGCCAAATCCAAGTAAACTCCTGTCAAAATAGATTCAAGTGTGATTCATACATTTACATACTGTTATCACCTACACAAGCCACAGAGATCAGTAGTTAGGAGGGTAAGGCCACTGTACAGCATTTGGATTTTGCCCAACTATAGAGCTCTGCATTGGGGTGTCATAATACCAATAAAACCTAGCGGTGAAAAGTTTTTCCACCATTTATTTTTCCCATGGGGAATTTTAGAAACGCTTAAAATAAGGATTGTGTTTTGTTTAAGCTTACCGAGGTGTGACGTTTTGATAACCATGTAAATCTCTCCAACAAGGTGACTTTTATCAATATATTCATCTCTATTTACTCTCAGATTTGAAAATGCTAATTAGCATCAAAGTAGCCATTATGCAAAACTACAAATCCCTGCAAGCTCCTGCACGTCATCTCTCGCTGACACCTTTGCTAACAGGTATTGTGTAAATTTAAAACTTGCACACGGCAGTTCACAGAACTGTAAATATAAATAAATGTAACCAATTTATTCAATACTAAATTTAGCTGACAGATAGTTCATCCAGATCACCATGGCATTTGTAGTTCTTTATGATAGCCACATTAGCAACTAATTAGCATTTCATTTTTGGGAAGTAAATACATGTGAATATATTGATAAAAAGTCACTTGTTGTCCTAGAGAGATTTACACGGTTATCAAAACGTCACACCAGGGTGACGTGAAACACAGCTCTTATTTTAAGTGTTTCTAAAATCTCCTATGAGAAAAATGAAGGGCGGAAAAACGATTGGAACCATTTTATGGGTATTATGACTTTGGTACTCTATGTGACCTCCCCGTCTCCCAGGTTCATATGCAATAATATGCGTTGTTCACAATTTCATTTTGGTGTGTTTGTTTAAGAAACACCAACAACAAAGAGATGTGCGTAAACACAAAACTAGACATAGCTTGATGCTAACTTTACAAAGAAGTGTACGCAGCTCAAGGATTGTAAACACATTCCAAACATTGCACACACTCCAGCATATCGTTTCAAGAATTTGTTCTTAACTGACTTGCCTAGTTAATTAAAGGTTACATAAGAAAAAATACAAAAAGTCCACATCACCAATCTTTTCTCAAGTACCAGGAGAGGCTATACATCCATGACTCCATGTTAATGCAACTCTAGGCACATGTGAGAAACATATCCATCTCTTTCCCATGGATAGACAGCATGGTGTTCTTAACCATCATCATCAGTGAGCAACCCATGCAAGACAGCTAGTTTGGAAGGGTGTTAGGGTTGAACCCTGCAGCCTCCCACTGTAGCCACCACAGGTGGCCGGTGGTACCTTAATTGGGTAAGACAGGCTCAAAGTAATGGCTGGAACCTAATTAATGCATGGTATGGAACATATCAAACATGTTTTCCATGTGGTTGATCCCATTCCATTCACTCCATTCCAGACATTATTATGAGCCGTCCTCCCCTCAGCAACCTCCTGTGGTAGCCACCGCCTGTAGCCTCTGTGAGGTCAGGAGAGCAAAGAGCCAGTGGTAGCACTGCCTTCCTTCAGCTCTGAAGGGAGTCTGAAGTCAGGGTCAGGGACCTTGATGTCTGAGTCTTCCACGTTGATGACGAGACTTCTGGTTTTACTCTGGGCCTGGGTCTGGTTCCAGCGCTGCATCCTTCTACAGTAGTCATCTGGATTGAGCTGGTCCATCAGAGCAGCCTTCACTGTGTCAGAGGGGCAAATGCTGTTGTGCAGGGCCTGGAACAGGAATCTGAAAGAGTGGCAGTGAGAATGGGAAGGTAAAAAAGTTGTACGTTTTTATTTATTTATTTAAAGATGGTTTTATGATGTGGGTCTCAAATCAAGCAGCAATTCTCTCTGAAAAAGGTTGGCACCACTGTGTTTGTGAGTGTATACCTTGGTAGCAGTGCCAGTATGGTGGTGAGGGCACACACTCCGTAGAAGAGTGGTTGGGACATCTGTAGCTTGTCCACACCAAGGGGATTGTTGGGGGGGCTACATGTCACACACACCACACTGAAGACCAGGGTGAAAGAGAAGTAGAAGAGAGCACTACCCATCAGCAATAAGGCATGTAGCCATGTCTGTAACACAGGAACATAGCACAGATCAACATAGGAATATATGTATATAAATAGAGTACATAACATGGAATAACAGGATCCCAGGTGCACTTATAGTTAAATGCCTCACACTAGTATAGTCCATTAGTTGCCCCATTCAAAATGCAGTATCATTATTAGCCTATGGGTGAGTCAGGTCAGGTGTGAGTCTCACCAGTGTGCGGCTCTCGATGACCTGGTGCAGTAGGATAATGAGGAGGGACGAGGCATTGATGGGAGAACCAAAGGAGAGCATGTCTGCATCCGACCCTGCGTAT
The DNA here is from genome assembly GCF_036934945.1 of Oncorhynchus masou masou. NCBI lineage: Eukaryota > Metazoa > Chordata > Actinopteri > Salmoniformes > Salmonidae > Oncorhynchus > Oncorhynchus masou. Next base: position 29,907,971 of record NC_088232.1, read on the forward strand.
GCCTGACCAAAAATAAAGATCAAAACAAAGTTCATTATGAATGAGGAAATCCTTTGATGTCTTTATAGGCAGGGAATGGCATGATGCCCTATTAAACCGAAACTACTCCCAGATTACAGAGAACAACACCACCTCACTGACCCATTCTCAGGGTATATGATTACACAATGTAGACACAGAACACAAAACATCAATGAGAATACAATTACTAGTGCAAATCTAGTGTAAATCAACTCACAAAGTAAGGAACAAAGAAACAGACAAGGCTTTGGTAAATAGCGTCCAGCATTGTCAGCCAGAAGGTAGAAGTGAGGTAGGCCTGGAGAGATAAATAAACAAAAGATATGAGTTAGTGTGTGTGTTAGTGCTGGGCTAGAACAGAAATGTACCCAAGGACCGGAGTTGGAAAACCTTGTCCTAATATTACCAGATTCCACCTTCACATACCTTGGAATTCTGTCCAGATTTGTAGAGCTCCGGTAACTTAATGAGGGTGTCTGCAGACACGTCTTTGTCCAGGATCCCGTAGAGAAGGGGAGGGACAGAGGTGAAGAGGAGGTTGAAGAAGATGAGCACCCAGGAGTTGGTCATAACACTCCCCGAGAATCCACAGAAGAACTGGTACCAGAATAGCAGGTTAACATACATCTACACACACAGGAAGAAAGTGGGAGGGAGGGAGGAAGAGAAAATAAAGAGATAGTGAGTGTGTATGTGTCTTTATGTGTGTGTCTGTGTGTGGGTGAGTAGGATATATTCTTACCACATTCTTGTAGAAGAAGTAGAGAATCATGTTTGCCAGGCGTGTGTAGCACCAGTGGCCATGGACCAACAGCAGCTTGCGAAGGTGTTTAAACCTGGAGATGGCAAAGTCACTGGACATCACAGCCTGCATGCCCTCCTGGCCAGATATCCCAATGCCAACATCTGCTACCTGGATCATACTGACATCATTGGCTCCATCACCTAGACAAAAAGGATGCCCCAGACTTAAGAAATCGACATTTGAAACACTAAGACAGGGCTTTTCCTACTTATAATGCCTTCTAAATGTGTATAAATATGTATACAGTAGATCCTGTACTACTCATTTATTAAAGTGTTACTGACTCTTCCACTGACCTATGGCGAGGGTCATGACTTGGAGCTGGTCCTGTACCAGCCGTACCACCTGGCTCTTCTGCAGGGGGGTGGAGCGGCAGCAGATCACGGCCCTGCAGCACCGGCTCAGCTCCAGGAAGTCCCCTTTCAGGTCCTCCTGCAGGGCAAACTCCAGCGTACGCCCGTCTACAACCAGGGTGAAGCCCGACGTACCCTCAGCTGCCTCTCCGCACTCCATCTCCGCCCGCAGCTCCAACAACAAGGCCCTGCACGCCTCCTGAAGAGACACACACCAGGATAAGGAAGATCCACAGCAGGATGACAGGAAAGTAATTTGAAAGAGTACAAATAATTCAGACTATCAGGATAACATTCACCTTGCTACCACAATTAGCAGTCAGCAGGTGGTCTGTGGACCTGAGTAGTTTGCAGGCACAGGCAATGTTTATGGCAGTCTCTTGTTTGTCCCCAGTGAGGACCCATACTTTGACCCCTGCTCTCTGTAGTGCCTCGATGGTCTCTGGGACCTCTTCCTGGAGTCTATCCACTATCCCTGTTGCCCCTGGAGACAGAAACAGTAACACTACAATCAGCCATTGCAGTTGGTTGATGCTAGCCCCTAACCAAGTTGCTGCTTGAATTCACCCTTCAGGTTATAAACAAGCGAAGGAGCAGCACTTTTCACTATGAAAGTTACAGGCTGTACTTTTAATTGATTGGCTAGTACTTTAGCAATACATTTAATAAATCACCCTTATTCTCCTAATGGTGCAAATAAAACATATCTGTGGAGTGTGGCGTTTTACCCAGTAGAGTCAGGTTGGTCTCCAGTCTTTGTGCAGACTCCAGTAGAAGCTCCTCTCTGTTCTCTATACTGGTCTCCGCAAATGCATGACGCTTCAACCAAACCTCATACTCCTCCTCTTCCAAAACCTGTTAGCACAATAGAATAAACCCTACAAATAGCACTGTTGGGCGATTTTCAAAGTCATAGTCAATCAATCAACAACATAATACTTTTAGCAAAAATATTCAACTTCATCTTACAATCTGTGGATACTATGCGAATAGAAAAGTTCAGAATCTTTGTAAAACATCACAGCACAGTTGAAAAATATATGGCACATGGAACTCAAGCAAGGCTGGTTTGCGGTGGGATGGACTTAGAGTAGCTGAGGGGTGGAATTAAAAGATCATGATCTATAAGAGTTATGAATGAAAATACTAGATAATGTGTCCTGGATCTGTCTGAGTACTATGTATCCAAATGTAATATACATTTAAAAAACAATATTTCTGTTAAGTAATATTGTGTATAAAAGCTCTATGTATGAAAAATGTGTTAAAAATGTACAGTACCAGTCAAAAGTTTGGACACACCTACTCGTTCAAAGGTTTAAAAAGAAATGTAAACTATTTTTTACATGGTAGAATAATAGTGAAGACATCAAAAATATTAAATAACACATATGGAATCATGTAGTAACCAAAAAAAGTGTTAAACAAATCTAAATATATTTTAGATTCTTCAAAGTAGCCACCCTTTGCCTTGATGACAGCTTTGCACACTGTTGGCATTCCCTCAATTAGCTTAAGGAGGAATGCTTTTCCAATAGTCTTGAAGGACTTCCCACATATGCTGAGAACTTGTTGGCTGCTTTTCCTTCACTCTGCGGTCCAACTCATCCCAAACCATCTTAATTGGGTTGAGGTCAGTTGATTGTGGAGGCCAGGTCATCCTTCTTGGTCAAATAGCCCTTACACAGCATGAAGGTGTGTTTTGGGTCATTTTCCTGTTGAAAAACAAATGGTAGTCCCACTAAGCGCAAATCAGATGGGGTGGCGTATCGCTGCAGAATATTGTGGTAGCAAAGCAGTTTAAGTGTGCCTTGAATTCTAAATAAATCAGTGACAGTGTCACCAGGAAAGCACCCCCACACCATCACATTTCCTCCTCCATGCTTCACGGTGGTAAACGCACATGCAGAGATCATCCGTTCACCTACTCTGCGTCTCAGAAAGACACAGTGGTTGGAACCAAAAATCTCAAATTTGGACTCTTCAGACCAAAGGACAGATTTCCACCGGTCTCATGTCCATTGCTCGTGTTTCTTGGCCCAAGAAAGTCTCTTCTTCTTATTGGTGTCCTTTAGTAGTGGTTTCTTGCAGCAATTCAACCATGAAGGCCTGATTCACCCAGTCTCCTCTAAACAGGTAATGTTGATGTGTGTGTCTGTTACTTTAACTCTGTGAAGCATTTATTTGGGCTGCAATCCAAGGTGTAGTTAACGTTAACAAACTTATCCTCTACAGCAGAGGTAACTCTGGGTCTTCCTTTCCTGTGGCGGTCCTCATAAGAGCAAGTTTCATCATAGCACTTGATGATTTTTGTGACTGCACTTGAAGAAACGTTCAAAGTTCTTGAAGTTTTCCGGATTGACTGACCTTCATGTCTTGATGAAACAGGGCTATCTTCTGTATACCACCCCTACCTTGTCACAACACAACTGATTGGCTCAAACGCATTAAGAAGAAAATAAATTCCACAAATTAACAAGGCACACGTGTTAATTGAAATTCATTCCCGGTTGACGACCTCATGAAGCCGGTTGAGAGAATGCCTAGAGTGTGCAAATCTGTCATCAAGACAAAGGGGGGCTATTTTGATGAATCTCAAATATATTTTGATTTGTTTAACACTTTTTTGGTTACCACATGATTCCATATGTGTTATTTCATAGTTTTGATATCTTCACTATTATTATAAAATGTAGAAAATAGTACAAATAAAGAAAAACCGTGGAATGAGTAGGTGTGTCCAAATGTTTGACTGGTGCTGTATATGTAACAAAACACATGTAACAAAAAAAACATGTATTTATTTATTTTGTCCTCTGAAGATGGGTTAATAAAAATCTAATAAAAAAATAAAACACTTGTTTGCACAAGTCACCAGTCAACCACTGTGACATTTTTGGGTAATATATTCTTGGTTTGTTTGTGTGTGAAAATAATGTAATCTTCTGAATACAATAACCTATTGTATTCTAAGCTGGTACAGAAAGCAGAACCACTGTAGACATCTGTACCCTTTTAGCGATGCAGAGGGTGCGAAGGCCTTCCCTGGCGTAGTTGTCTAGGTGTTTCTGGGTTTGTTCTCTGATGTGACCCTGCCTGCTCTCTGACTGCTCAGCACCTTTAGGTGACTCTGCCAGGTCCATGATGACAGAGTCGGCACCCTTGGTGTAGACCACCACCTGCTTGGTGAGTGGGTGGCGGACCACCACAGACATCCTCTTGCGGGTGGAGTCGAATGGCAGGATGTGGAGCAGGCGCACGGCCAGGCTGCCCATCCCCGGCAGCTCCACCAGAAGGCGCGCAAACGAGTGTCCCCGCAGGGTGCAGTGGTAGGCCCTTGCCGCGTGGACCAGTGCCGCCTCGTCCGGGCTCTCCGCCTCATAGATCAGTTCGTCTGCCCCAAGTTCACCGGGAGGGTCTTGGGCTCCGTTAGAGTTCTCCAGCCCGCTCCAGGCCCCTGGGTTGAGTTGTACAATCTTGTCCTCTTCGCCTTTCCAAGAGCCATGTTCTCCCTCCTCATCCCCTTGGTCCCCATCCTCTCCAGGGGGTCCAGCCAGCCCTGGTTTGATAATCAGGATGGAGGCCTCAAAGTTAGGCTCCCCGTCTGGATCTGTACCCCTCTTGGTGGGGATAGGGGAAGGGCTGGGGGTGAAGGAGGCTGGCTTGCCCCTGGCGAAGAGCCTGCCGGTGAAGCTGCGAGGGCTCTCTGTAGTGTGTGGAGGAGAGAGTGTGGAGAAGCGGGGGAGGCTGAAACGCTGGAACAGCATCTTGATGTCCTCCAGGGATTTAAGGGGGGTACGGGGGACCTCAGGCACCTGGACCTGGGAATGCAATTGGCAAGATCATTGTAATGGAATAGGCACCAATCCTGTTCTAACATGTACATTTTTGTTATATTCAGTGTGTGCTTTCCCCCTTCGAGGACTACAAATGGACATTGTTTGGAGTTAAAACATTGAAAATATGTACCATTCTTTAAAAAATTATTAGAATGAAGCTATGTTACGTACCACATGGCGGGGTTGGTTCGGTGAGGACACCACCACCGTGTTGCAGATGGCCAGAGCCATGAAGAAGTCCACGATGTAGGTGAGCTCCATACTGGCGTCCGCCAAAAGGAAGAGCGGGGAGGACAGACAGTTCAGCTTCTGCACCAGGAAAGGGTCCGGGACTACATCCTTCTCCTAGATGGAAGATAGGAATTAGACAACTCATACCATGCTGTCAGTTGTGTGTGATTCAACTAATCACCAAGTCTTTGATTAGCTGAATCAGGTGTCTTCGTGCTTGGCTATAACAAAAAAACGTGCATCTTCGGGGGGTCTCATTGCGAATGACTATAGAAACACTGGGTGTATGAGTCTCACCATAGGGCTACTGAAGGCGCTATGTCGGGGCAGGGTGGGGCTGGGGGTCTCCTCCCCCTCCCCTTCTGAGTGGCCTGTCAGTGTGTGCAGGGACACGGAGCTGCGGTTGCAGCTGAGCGACTTGCAGCTCAGGGACTTGGCGCTGGCACGTGACTTGAGCGTGTGGGAGCGGCCCATCGCCTCGTCCTCTTCCTGCTTGTACACTTCAAGCCTCCGCGCTGTCAGAAAGATAGACACAGAGGAATGAAAGCAATGGTTAAATACATTGTACAAAATCCTTAGTTTTAGGGTATCAAACATTCACAATACCATCTCTCATTAGTGCCCCTGGTAGTGGTGTAGCAAAATTAAATTAGACTTCTCACCATTTTCCTCGTGGGGGTACTCCACCCCAGCAATGGTGCAACGCCGGAACACCATCTTGTTCTCCGTCAGTGTGCCAGTCTTGTCTGAGAACACATACTGGATCTGACCCAGGTCCTCTGTGATGTTCAGGGCTCGACACTGGATCCTGGAGTCCAGGTACTCATTGTAGAAGTCCACGTCGTTCTGGATGAAGAAGATTTGACCCAGTTTGACAATCTCGATGGACACGTACAGGGAGACAGGGATGAGCACCTGCCGAGGAGAAAATGGAATATAATTTAAAGCCAGGAAGTTTTCACATTGACTCACAGTGTTATGACATTTAGTGTACTACCTACCTGTAGTACTATGATCATGGTCCAGAACAGGTAGAAGCCAGCCAGGGCAGGAGATGTGGTGTCAGGGATCAGAAAGGAAGCTTCTTCCAGGTTCCTGAGCCAGAGACCATGGCCTGAGGGGCACAAAGAATTACATAGATGTGGTCAAAAGACTTGTTTACAAAAACTATATAGCTATGGTACTACAGCAAAGACCAATAACTGTGTGGTAGGACACGATCAGCATTGTGTTCATATAGATTTGGTCAGCAACCAAATACAGCTGTACAGAGACGTGTTCATATCGATGTGATAAGTTATACTGATCAGTACGAACCTATAGCTGCGGTCAGACACATGATGACCAGCAGGACAACACTCCACAGTATGTCCATGTTCATCCTGCGCTCCAGTTTACTGCGTTTATACCGCGGCCCACTGTTGTTCTTCATGGCTTTGGTCTCGTGACCTGTGTTCAAGATCACACAAAACAAGCATGGCTGTATACATGTATATGTGGTTTTATAGTAGACCTGGGTCAAAATACCCTGTGTTAGTGGCTGTCGAATAAACATGAAGAGGTGATAGTACCCTTACAACAGAGAAATTTGTTACAATGAAATTGCATAGGCACTGAAATGCAGGGCATGAGATGGCAGAGGTTGATTCTCCCCTGTATCACAATAGCAAATGCAGGAAGATGAGATGAATGGCGTGCATAGAAAGTCCTTGCTGGTACCAGAGCTGGTGTAACTGTATGCTTGCATGGATTTTATAGTAATAATAATGGAAGCAGAAACCTTATCTGACTGAGCAGAAACAGGTTTAGCCTGCAGTGGTCAGCCTTGCCTGATGTGTCTAATGGGGACAAGGCATAAAAGGAGCTGGGGGCAGGCTACACTCCTCGCAGCCAACACTGATATAGACTATGGGGGAAGGAAATGTGGTAGTTCTCTTAACCTTTTAAATGTAAAGCCCCCATATTTGGGGACCCTATTTGATTGGTTTAATTCAATTCAGTCTGATATGAGAACGATAGCCCCAATCTGCAACAGTAGAGTGTCTGCGGAAAGCTGAGTATCTTGGCTATTGATCTGTGCCTTAAAATCGTTGGCGTGACTTACTACCATATATGGGCAGGCCGAGACGATGACCTCATTTCAATATGTCTGCTACCTACATTCCGGTTAGCGTTGTGAAGCATAAACAAAATAAACATGGAATACGTTGACTCACACCGAAAGCCAGGACTCCACAGATCATGTGGATGTCTTATTTGTCTGCCTGTGACCTACCGTTAATGATCACCAGCCCAGAGAGTCAAACATTTTATTTTACACAACATTTTCACCAAACATCTTACAAGGTAAACTTCAATTTGTGTTTGAGCTATAGCTACATGGGGGGGTTTGAAATTAATCCCTAGGTTGGTAAGAACAGATCTAGCCTATTGCCAATGTTATCTGATTATGCATGACTTTACTTCAACATCGAATATGCACTGAGTGACTATCTTTGCGCATGACATATGTCCTGTTTACGCGCAGTGTGCACCTATTACACAGGGGATTCATCGACAGTCTTGTAGCCAATGAGATATGCCTTTCAAGGCTATGCAGTTGACCTGGGTGGGACAAAGCAAAGCCTAGAACATTTTATGCGTAATGCGAACTGTTGCTACGTGCCTCAGAGACGAGCACGTTACATTATATTATATTGCACCACCGAGCACGCGACATTATATTGTAAGCAGATTTTCATTGGTTTAAATTTGATCACTTTAGCATAAAGGATAGCATAAAAGACTTCTCAAAAGTAAATAGGTAAAAACTAAGAATATATATCGAACAGGAAGCTAAAAAGAAGGAAGCTATAAATAAGTATACCGACTTTGAATAAAATACTAGAGCCTGACTCGGATCAGGGGAGCGATTTGCTCGTCTCGGGCCGACGAAGATTGCTTTCTAGAAGGATTGGATCCATTTTTGACTATGTATTTCGTATTTATACGTTGTCTGATTTTTGTACTGTGGATCTAGTTTACAAGTCATTTCAATGCTATATAATTCCAAAGTAGTTGTCTGTTTAATATTAGTTCACTGTTTGCTGTTCTAAATTTCCTCATTGTAATAGTTTGGAGAGGCCACTAAGGCGGCAGCGTAGCCTAGTGGTTAGAGCGTTGGAATAGTAACCGAAAGAAGGTTGCAAGATCAAATCCCCGAGCTGACAAAGTACAAATCTATCGTTCTGCCCCATAACAAGGCAGTTACCCCACTGTTCCTAGACCGGCATTGAAAATAAGATATAAAATAAATACACTCTCATGGCCATTGTTTGTGGTTCTCACACCTGCCTTTGTCTCCAAAGTGTTACTGTTTGCATTTTGTCTGTGCTTCACACCCTCTATGTGAGTCACTATACAGATAAAGTTTAGGCTTGGTGTTTTTACTTCACAGTAATGTTTTGTAAATTTAGTCAACTGTAATTCTGTGTGTCTTAACTGAGTGGAGGATGCAGATTATTTGGATGATGACATTGGGAGCCACCCCTCCCCAGCTAGCGCCCCCGCTGGTCAAGGCTTCATTCACCCTTCACTGCTATGTCAAATCACCCTGTCTGATAGTTCCACATCAACTTTTCATAGACCTCTTGAAAAAGAAAATAGGGCGAATGGTGCCACAACTCCCTAACAAAATCAGTTTCCCCAAGACCAAGGCAAACGACATGACAGACAGCGGAGAGGGGGACCATACGTTCTATCAGGACTAACAAGCTGCTTTTTGTGAAACGGAAGGACACTAGGGAAGTAACCATGCTCACACAGCATAAGGCATTCAATAACAACCATGTCTCAAGGAGAGTGAAAAGGGAAGAATGTCCCTATTCCTGTTTCTGTGAAGGATTACAATGCCAGCATGGGGGGTGTCGACCTATATGATGCTCTGATAGGCAACTTCCATGTCCTCCATAAGACACTTGTTTTTACCATTTTGTGGACATTGCTACAGTAAATTATTTCATTCTCCACAAACAGATGGCCAAGCAAAAGGTCAAACCTCTCAGTTGGCCTTCCGAGGGCAGCTGGTGTTAGAAATGGCTGAATTGGGGGCCCAAAGCAACCTCATAACCATCACAAGACCCCCCCCCCACTCAAAGTGAGCGACACTATCCAACACACATGCCAAAAAGAAGAACAGCAAGCATTGCACAAAACGCGGGGGGAATGCCAGATCTTCTGTCCGAAATGGCAGTTCACTTGTTTCCTGGCAGAGAGGGACTGCTTCAAAGACTAAGCTACGGGGAAAGTGAAATCCAATCATCTATACCTGGATTTGTAAATAGTTAATCTTATTTCTATTTTAGTGAAGGACACGTGTGTAACCAAGTTTGTTTGATAAGACATTTGTATATATTTTTGAATATATATCGGTTGCTTTTATAAACAGTTCATTTGTATGTGGGACCAATACATTGGATATGCCTAGGCTAAAAGTTCAGGCACTTTGGAGAGGTTGAAAAAACACTTGGATATCCCCTGTATGTCCCCCGACACCACCACAATGTTAGAGGTTGGTGTTGTCGAAACTTTTACTTTTAGGCACATCCAGTGTGCAAAAACAGTACAATTACCACATTTGGACACTTTTGGAGAGGTTGAAAGGACACTTGAATGTACCCTGGATACCCCTTAACACCACCACAATGTTTGAGTGAGGTTGATATGGTAGAAATTGTGTTTTTATACTGAACAAATAGCATTTAGGGATTGGAAATATGTAATAGCACTGGAATTATCTAATTTACAGACATGCCACTCTGGAGAGGTTTAGGGACACTTGGAAACGTCCTATGACCACACCTGACACCACTTACTAAAACTTCTGCCCATTTCTAGTTGTTAGGTCTATCAATCCCATTGTTCACATGTTGTGGAAGCCATCTGATACGTTTCCAGCTCTGGGCATCAATAATTCACTTATAGCTTGTCAATTAAAGATTACTTTCAAAATAAAAAAACTTATTTTGTGTGTGCTTGATCTTGTGTATTCTGAACTATGTAACTCCATCTGATCATTTCCTCAATCTCCCAGATATCTTTCCAAATATACCAGAATCATGTAATTGCACAAGCATAGCAGTTACTTTTGGGTATGTCTATTTAGGCGACAATCTAAATTTTGCCATTACATCTAAGAGGTTAACAGCCATTATCCATAAAGGCAGCATTATATAGGCTTCATGACAGAAGGTTCAAGTACAGTGTTGAGTACACTAGAGGCAGATTATACTCTCACCAGCATAGCCTGTTACATCAGGGCTGCACCACAACTCCAGTGCTCAATGGCCACAGTCCTGCTGGTTGCCCAGGTATAACTTGTAATATGTAGACAACTGGGTTGGATAATGGGACACTCCAAACCCCAGCGTGGGGTAGACCTGGGGATAGAGGAGTGTTTCACCCTCTTACCTGCATAGACCACGATGCCTATGATGGTCTCTGTGTTGCGGATGGTGCAGCTTCTCAGGAGGAGGTTGTCATTGTGTAAGCCCACACGAGCATTACTGGGGTGCTCCCTGTAAAAAACATGAAAGTCACCTTGCCTTTCAAAAGTTTAGAAAGTTAAGTCTGTTTCCATACAGTATCTGTAGTCAATTAAACCAGACTAAAATGAGACTCACATGTAACCTCGAAACCGGCTGAGGTCGTTGTTGGGGTTCTCGCATTCAATGCGACTGTGGAAGTTCTCTGGAGTCAACTCGGAACCCTGAAACAGATGACACTCACACGCTGTAAATATTTCCATTTTCTACTAGGCATTCTGGTTAGAACTTTTATAGAGTACCTTGTGAAATTCTGCTGTTATTTCCCTGCTAGACCCAAGGACAATATTTTGTCTCAAATGTGTTGTTTTCTTCTTCTTCATTACACCATACCTTTACAGGAAGTGTACAGCTTTTTACACATTTATACAGTACAGTTGTGTAATGCAGGTAAATCACAGCTTCTTGCATCATGTTTTATCAAACTTTCTATTATTGTACCACTCCACCTTCAGCTGTACAATAAACGGCAGTGTTAAGTTTAGGCAGGTGCGAGGCACCCCGTCTCTTGCAAACATGCTTTAACCTCAATTATTTTAAAAACTGAAGTGCAATCATGGCAATGTTAACAGCATGTTCAAACCAATGAGAGCAACGTGAGCCACATACTTGTGGCAGGTCTCTGACCACCTCTCTCTGTTTGAGGTTAGTCTCCCCGTCCAGGTTGGCCGTCTCGATGTAGCAGACGCCGTGGAGGTCAGAGGAGTACAGCAGCAGCATGTCTGCAGGGATGATCTCGTTACAGGACAGACGGACAAAGTCCCCCACGCGGACGTCCTGCCAACGCTGGTCCACATACGTCTGCTGTTTCCTATCGTAAAACATACCACAAGATAACCTGTTAACTGCTTGAAGGCACAGAGTGGGACCATGTGAGTACTATCAAATATGACGAAGGCTTGAAGACCCTCTGTGGTTAAAACGTTGCTAACAATACCACAGGAGCAGAATTACAACAAAATAAAAAAGATTTCATACATATGAACAGTATTCACACAAGCAAGGGAGCATGCCTTTAACCAACCATTAAAAGCACCTAAACATGGTTATGTATTTTACACATTTAAAAAAAAACTCCAGAAGACAACAATAACCCTGCACTTTTTTTTGTTGCCATTTCAGTCGGTGACCTCTCTCAAGACAAGACCGTGAGGTAATCGCGTGTTGGAATAATCCTTTACAAATTAACTGAACTTTGGGGCTCAGCACCACAAGAGAGACTTTAAAATGAACATTTATTTCAGACAACCATGAACTACATGTGCTGCATTTAACCTGCTCATTGTGTGTTATGGTCTGGGTCAAGATTCAATTGTGTATACAGTCAGTGAGTGTGCTCCTTTGAAGCAGGGAGTGTGGCGTGTGTTTGGGTACACAGTAACACGCACATGACGGAACCACACCAACTGTAATGCTACCTGTAGCTGGTAGGGTGGGTGTTAACAAACAAGTCTTCAAATCAATCACAGGGCGTGAGTGTAAGGCTTCTCAAACACACAATGTTCCACCAGGCCGGTGTGTGAATATAATTTAAGGTTAATCATTTATCTCATTGTCCACCACTACCACCTTTTCCTGGCAGGAACTGGGAGTTTTCTGGTTAGAGACAATTACTGTAATAATGTGGTCTGTTTACATTCACCCAACATGAAAGAGTATGTTGAATAAAGTATGTTGGTGTGGATAGGCTATAGAGATTTTCTGACCTCACTATACCTGAGGCTGCATGGTGGGACATGTAGACCTGGGCGGAAGAACCAACAGGCTACCTCTATCACTCACTCCTAGACTCTGGAAAAGGGGATAGGTTTCAACAAGTGAGAACTCAGCCATTGAACATTGATTTTCTCTTGTCAAGGCCTTATGTGCAGAGAGCAATCAGAGGAATTGAGTGAGTGATGCGTGTGTCCATCTCTCACATGGCACAATAATTATGTTTTACAATCACAGATCATATGATTTACCTTTTGTAGAGAGGTAGAGATTATGTCAATTTGTCCTACTTTCAGTTCAGCATATACCTGCTCTAGGTTGCATGCTAGTCAGTTCGATGGTACCATATACAGCCCTTAGTAAGTATAAAAAAGAAGCTGCAGATCTATAGGTCTGTAGGTTTTGTTTACATGTTAAAGTAGTTGTCACATATAACTACCAGTCAGTTTGTTAACCTGTTATCTCACACTTATCCATGCTTTGCAATATTCCCAGACCAGTATGCTTATATAGCTATCAGAATGTTCCAGAAACATACAGTATCAGTATGTTTTACCTGTCATAACAGAACAGTTTACCGAATAAAAGCACACGTACAGTATGGTGTTTGTTTTCCTAATAACTACAGTATAAACGGATCTTGTGCATTTCAAACTGTTTTCAGGCAGTTTAACCAGTTTGTGAGCAGTAGTAATTCCATTTGCTCCAATTCAGAGATAATGGACAGCACATTGCTATACGCAGATCTCCCATGAATGTACACCGAGTGTCGAAAAAACATTATGAACACCTGCTCTTTCCATGACATAGTTTTACCTGGATTCACCTGTTCAATCTGTGATCCCTTGTTGATGTCACCTGTTAAATCCACTTTAGTCAGTGTAGATGAAGGCGAAGAGGCAGGTTAAAACATTTTTAAGCCTTGAGACATGGATTGTGTATGTGTTCCATTCAGAGGGCAAGACAAAAAATTGAAGTGCCTTTGAACCGGGTATGGTAATAAGTGCCAGGCTCATCAGTTTCAGTGTATCAAGAACTGCAAAGCTGCTGGGGTTTTCACACCAACAGTTTCCGGTGTGTATCAAGAATGGTCCACCATTCGAATTGAAGCTGTTCTGAGGGTAAAAGGGGGTGCAACTAATGTTTTGTACACTCAGTGTATTTACTTGCTGTAAACCTCACAGATGCGTCCGTTGGCGATCTTGTTTGATTTGTCTCTTCTATAGTCTTCCCAGAGATCCTTCACGTCTGTCACTGACAGCACCAGGAGAATTGGGAATAATGCTGGATGAAAGGCATTGACCACTGGGATACAGTTCAGAGCTGCCAAGAAGAGGAAATAGACATTTGCGAAGGGATGGAGTTGTTCAAACAGGTTCTTGGGGACAAATGAGAGGAAGGAGTACTTGGTGGTGTTCACCTTGTTGCTGCTGTATGACTTGGGGACTTCCGTCAGCTCTTCATCCTCTGTGAGGGAGGACACCACCATCCTTCTCTTCCTCCCCAGTTGGTCATTCAGATTGGAACTTTGTCCTTGGACATGCCACACCAAGCTGTACATGATTCCTAAGACCAGTGAAAAACTCCACCAGTTCAAATCCAGAGGGTTTACTTACTGGTAAACTTGACTTAAATCCAAGCCAACCTTTGTATCTCTCCAGTATTCCCAGCCACTCACGATCGACCGAGCTCTGCCTCTTGATACACACGCCTATTCTGTTTTACTGTCGTTGTCTATCCTGATCCAGGATGCAGAATCTCCAGGGTGAGGTTTAGATAAAGAAAAGATATCTACTTTGCAGGGGAGAGCTTAACTCCTTGATCACTAACACTACACCTCGCTGCCTTAAGAGACCAAAAGAGCAACCCTTCCACAATCCATCACATCATAAACAACTCAAAGTTGAACTTTTATGACTTCCTAGACGGTCTGTGAAACTCTGGACAGCACAAAGGAATGGATAAATGAGTAACCCCATAGATTATCTGTGCTGTATGTATGGTGCTCCCTAATCCCACATACAGTAACACAGACAACTGAATCTACAATAATCAACTTCAGATCCAGGACCACCGGTCCTCAGCTTTAGGCTCTGTGAGAAAGGTGTTCATGTTTGCTATGCTAATGGTTATACAGAACTGTAGGATGTATCATGTAAATTGCTACTTCACCTTTGATCCTACTGTTACAGAAAGTCCCAGTATGCAATTCATTGTGCTTTGGTTGATCTGATTAACACAGCACACTGTAGGATATGAAGTTTGTGTTCAAGACGTTTTGAGACCTTCAATTTGAATGCTAGCATCATAAAATCAATAAACCTGTCGTAATGCTGTAATTTCTCTGGTAACTAAGAACATTTTTATTAACACAGTAATAATTACTGTTATGTAACACAATTCATTTTTCTGTATGTGTATTGTGTAATAACTAAAGGCTCAACCCCATAACTATATATGTAGTAGTATGTAACAATACAGTGACTGTTCCCCTTAAAAAAGATAAACACAGGCCACTATTGTCCAGCCGGCCCACTGACCCGCTGTATACTGTGGCGACGTTGTTGTTGACCTTCTGGTCAAAACGGTAGCGGCGGTAGTCCTCCAGGGCATCCTTGATGGCGATGACGATGAGCACCACTACCAGGGGAATCATGGTGATCTCCTTCTGAAAGGCCTCCACCACCGGGACCCAGTTCAGCATCACCAGGAACAGGAAATATAGATTGGCCACCCTGAGAAGAGATGAGGGTTTTGATAAATTCCACATCGACCCTTTAAGGTAGGGTTTCCCAAAGTAAGGGTTGTGACCACTGTGCTATAATAACAACTGCACACTGCTTTTAAGAAGTCGAACCGTTGTTTTTAAGGTAATCTGCTCATGTTCGCATTAGCCAATTCATGGACCGTCATTATCCAGGTTGCGTCAGGTTTATATGGAACAACATCACATGTGAACTCTGTGCGCACAGGGAGCAGAGCGAGCAGTGACGATGTAATCACGTCACCCAAAAACATGGCAGACATTGGATGAATATAAAATGTTAAAATCTTCGGCTGTGAGTGATGGAGAGAAAAAAAACGTCCTCAGCAGCAATTATTTGAATATTTCAATGGATGTTTTGTGCACAAAGGTGATGACTAAAGTATTTTATTCTGAATTTTCTAATCTAACTTCTCTATGTGGCAGTCTATGGAAATTGTCTTTCTGGGCAAGGTGTCATTAAAACTGCAGTACCGAAGCAAAACTGAAGGAGCAGTCGAAACTGTGCTTCTAGACCGGAACACTGGCCCCTTGGTTGGGACCCCATGTTGGGTCACCTGATATAAAAATTGGGTCATGAGGAAATTTGCACTTGGTTCATAGAACCAGGGTTACGCCAGTAACCTCTGGTAGCCGCTAGATGCGTTTATAATAAAAAGAGAGTTTTCTGTTTTCTTCCTATGAATGTGGCTCTTTCTTTTGAACGGTTTAAGCTACAAAATATAATGACCTCATCACTGAAAGATAAGACTCCGGAAAACGTAAATACTGTTTTTCTCTGCTATGCCCACAAGCCGTTAGAACTGAGTGGACAAGGCCGTGCACTAAATCAGACTGGGGGAAAAACAACATAAATGATTTATCAATGACTTTTCTACACAGAAGATCATACAACATTACTGCCTGATGATCTTCTGAATTTCCCAATACATTTCAGTCACTTCAAACCATTCTGTCTTCTGATTGAAATACTGTCAAAAATACTGTCAGACTAATTTGCAAAATACATGGCCCAAATAAAACAAATAAACGTCTCACTGGGCTAGGATGTCATTTCAACGTCTAATTTTGATTTACATTTGGTTGAGATGTCAAAAATTGTGAATTCAATGTGAAATCAAGAAAACATTTCACCATGTCATTGGATTTGGGTTAAAAGTTGGGTGAAACAAATACTAAATTGCCTTACGTTGATGACTTTTTGCAAATCCAATCAGTATTCCACATTGATTCAATGTCATAAGATTTATATTTTTTGATGAAGTTATGAGGAAACAATGTTAATGCAACCAGTTTTTGCCCAGTGGGATTGTTAGTTGATTACATAGATTTTTTTTTACATAGTGGGGTCGCGAAAATGTTTTGATATCAGAATGGTTTCGTAGACCAAAAAAGTTTGTGAACCCCTGCCCTAAGGTTACCTGTACCCTTATGGGTGCACTGCATTCCCCATTTGGAATCTGCTCATTTTGAGTTAATTCACAAAGTACATGATTACCAGATTATAATCAAGTGCCTCTAAGGCACTCCTGCTTGATGCGAGTTAATTCCTGACATCGACAAACATGATTGACCGATTATAATCAACTATGATCTACCCCATCCCCTGTGTAAGTCAGCATGTGGTTAGGGATCCCTCTCACCTGTGGAACTGCTGGAACAGGTTCATGGGAATGAAGCTCAGAAGGCTGTACTTGGTGGTGCGGATGCCGTTGCCCTGGCATCCCTTGGAGACGCTGTCGTACTCATGCTGGTAGGGTCCATGGCGGGCGATGACCGTCCTCCGTTTGCCAGTGAGCTGTGCGTTGTGGAGCTTCGGGGAACTCTTGGTGGGCACGGCGTCAGGGGCCGAGTACCTACCTCGACCTGACTCTGCGGCCACCAGCTGCTGCCAGCGGTGTCTCACCCAGTGGATCTGCTCCATTGGCCCAGTGGCCTGGGCACCCTACACCCAGAACCCTGCACCCTCCCTGGGCCTGGGTGGTCAGACCTGGTCCTCTGGTTCCTGAGGGCCGCTCACAGTGCAGTTCTACTAAAAGAGAAAAATACAAAACAATCAGAAAAGTTTCAAAAGTAGTGACTTTGTGGGGAAAGAATTAGGACAGATAATAGGCCAGCTTCTTAGCTATGTACAGGAATCTAGAATTACACCTGAAAACCCATCTAAACAGCAGTAAGGTGAAGAAAAAAAACTCATTTCAAAAATATACATAAGGAAAGATAAGATAAATTATGAAGGGGCACCCTACACCCAGGACCCTGCACCCTCACTGGGCCTTGGTGGTCAGACCTGGAGAAATGTTTTTAGCTAATATTTCCAATACTTTGCACTAATCGCTAATTATTACCCTGTACTGTTAACAATGTTGTTGGGAAGATAAGGTTAGCTGCACTTATTAGTGGAGGCCACTCAGTAGATGTGGAAACCCCTAAGCAATTATTGGGGCCCCTTTCAAACAAGTGTGCAATCATCACTGATGTACTGTATAGGTTAATATAGAATCTTTGTGTTTTACCAATGGACCTATTTAAGATAACAACTTTTTAAAGTTTCTCTTGAAGTCTGGTCTGCTCCAAGAATGCCAGTGTGTCAATAATTTGAAAGACTGTCACGCCCTGACCTTAGAGATCCTTTTTATGTCTCTATTTTGTTTGGTCAGGGCGTGAGTTGGGGTGGGTATTCTATGTTGTGTAGTTCTATGTTTTGGCTGGGTAGGGTTCTCAATCAGGGACAGCTGTCTATTGTTGTCTCTGATTGAGAACCATACTTAGGCTGCCCTTTTTCCCACTTGTGTTTGTGGGAAGTTTACTTTGTTTAGGGCACATAGCCTTTAGCTTTACGGTTTGTTTTTGTAGTGTTTATAGTTTTGTTTGGCGCCATTTTCCAAATAAAGAGAAAATGTACGCTGACCACGCTGCACCTTGGTACTCTTCTTCTAACGGCCGTAACAAAGACTTCCTTTGTCTTAATCATGTTCCGGGTCTTCTGAATAGGTGAAACTCTATTGATGCTCCATTTTAAGGCACGCTAGCTAACACCAGCCTAGATATTCTAAACCAAAGGCTTTAATATCAGTGAGAACTAGGGAATAGGATGTAAAGAGATTTCTAAAATGAGATACCCATAACCCAATGTGACAAGCTGTCCCTTCCCCCACCATTGCAAATGTCTGATTTTATCAGGCTCGGTGAGTCATAAGCATATTCAAGAAAACATGGTGGATTAGGCTGAACTCTTGAAGTGTATGATTACTTATTCTCAGGAATGTGGATTTGCAAAAACACACAAGACCTAGATCCCTGAAGTTATATCAGTCACTAATATAACTTAAGAGCACATGATAAAAACCGGTTATTCTGTGAGTTTAGGCTTACTTGTTCATAATATCATAACAGTGAGACCCGGCCTTAGCTTACAACTGGGAAAGCTGTTGAAGTGCAAAGGCTGTCAATTCTGTCAAACGAAAGAAGTAAAACTGAAACAAAAAAGTAAAAAGGAACTGAGTGGAATGGATACACAATCCATATAGCCTAGTACTTCCCAGGCATAGACTACTAAAGCCTTGACTTATTCCACATTTTGTTGTGTTACAGCCTGAATTCAATAGATGTTTTTTCTCACCCACACAATACCCCATAATGACAAAGTGAAAACATGTTTGTTTTTTATTTGAGCAAATGTACAGAAATGTCTCATTTACACAAGTTTTCACACCCGAGTCAATACTTTGTAGAACCACTTTTGGCAGCGATTACAGCTGCTGGTCTTTCTGGGTAAGTCTGTAAGATCTTTCCACACCTGGATTATGCAACATTTGTTCAATGTTCTTTTCAAATTTTTTGTCAAATTGGTTGTTGATCATTGCTAGACAACCATTTTCAGGTCTTGCCATAGATTTTCAAGTAAATTTAAGTCAAAACTGTAACTTGGCCACTCAGGAACATTCACTGTCTTTTTGATAAGCAACTTCAGTGTAGATTTGGCCTTGTGTTTTAGGTCATTGTCCTGCTGAAAGATTAATTAATCTCCCATTGTCTGCTAGAAAGCAGACTGAACAAGGTTTTTCTCTAGGATTTTGCCTGTGCTTGGCTCTATTGCGTTTCTTTTTTATCCTGAAAAACTCCCCTGTCCTTGCTGATTACAAGGATACCCATAACCTGGAGCCGCTTCTTTGCTTGAAAATATAGAGAGTGGTACTCAGTAATGTGTTGTAGTGGTTAGAGTGTTGGGTCAGTAACCAAAAGGTTGCTGGTTGAATCCTCGAGCTGACAAGGTAAAAATCTGTTGTTCTGCCCCTGAGCAAGGCAGTTAACCCACTGTTCCCCGGGCGCCGAAGACGTGGATGTCGATTATGGCAGCCCCTGCACCGCTCTGTTTCAGAGTGGTTGAGTTAAATATGGAAGACACATTTCAGTTGAATGCATTCAGTTGTACAACTGACTAGGTATCCCCCTTCCCTTATTGGATTTGTCCCAAAAATAACACTTTGTATTCAGGACAAAAAGTAAATTGCCTTGCCACATTTTTTGCAGTATTACTTTAGTGCCTTGTTGCAAACAGGATGCATGTTTGTTTAAAAAAATTATTTTTTATTATTCTGTAAAAGTTTCTGTCTTTTCACTCTGTCATTTAAGTTCGTATGTGGAGTAACTACAATGTAATTGATCCATCCTCAGTTTTCCTATCACAGCCATTAAACTCTGTAACAGTTAACAATTGGCCTCATGGGGAAATCCCTGAGTGGTTTACTTCCTCTCCGGCAACGGAGTTAGGAAGGACGCCTGTATCTTTGTAGTAACTGTGTGTATTGATACACCATCCAAAGTGTAATTAATAACTTCACCATTCTCAAAGAGATATTCAATGTCTGCTTTTTTATTTTTACTCATCTACCAATAGATTCCCTTCTTTGCAAGGAATTGGAAAACCTCCCTGGTCTTTGTGGTTGAATCTGTGTTTGAAATTCACTGCTTGACTGAGGGACCTTACAGATAATTGTATGTGTGGAGTAGAGATTAGATAGTCATTCAAAAATCCTGTTAAACACTATTATGGCGCATCGAGTGAGTCAATGCAACTTGTTAAGCAATAATTTACTCCTGAACTTGTTATAGCTTGCCATAACAAAGGGGTTGAAAACTTATTGACTCAAGACATTTCAGTTTTGAATTTTTGATTAAGTTGTTTAAAAAAATGTTTTAACATAATTCCACTTTGAAATTATGCGGTATTGTGTGGAGGCCATTGAAAAAAAATCTCTAAATAATCAATTTTAAATTCAGGCTGTAATACAAGAAAATGTGGAAAAGTCAAGGGGTGTGAATACTTTCTGAAGGCACTGTATATAAAAACTCAGCAAAAAAGAAACGTCCTCTCACTGTCAACTGCGTTTATTTTCATGAAACTTAATATGTAAATATTTGTATCAACATAACAAGATTCATCAACTGAGACATAAACTGAACAAGTTCCACAGACATGTGACTAACAGAACTGGAATAATGTGTCCTTGAACACAGGGGGGTCAAAATCAAAAGTAACAGTCAGTATCTGGTGTGGCCACAAGCTGCATTAAGTACTGCAGTGCAACTCCTCCTCATGGACTGCACCAGATTTGCCAGTTCTTGCTGTGAGATGTTACCCCACTCTTCTACCAAGGCACCCAAACATTTCTGGGGGGAATGGCCCTAGCCCTCTCCCTCCGATCCAACAGGTCCCAGACGTGCTCAATGGGATTGACATCCGGGCTCTTCACTGGCCATGGCAGAACACTGACATTCCTGTCTTGTAGGAAATCACACACAGAACGAGCAGTATGGCTGGTGGCATTCTCATGCTGGAGGGTCATGTCAGGATGAGCCTGCAGGAAGGGTAACACATGAGGGATGAGGATGTCTTCCCTGTAATGCACAGCGTTGAGATTGCCTGCAATGACAACAAGCTCAGTCCGATGATGCTGTGACACACCGCCTCAGACCATGACGGACCCTCCACCTCCAAATCATGGGTTTGTGCCCATAGGCGACGTTGTTGCCGATGATGTCTGGTGAGGACATGCCTTACAACTGGCCTACACACCCTCAGTCCAGCCTCTCTCAGCCTATTGCGGACAGTCTGAGCACTGATAGAGGGATTGTGCATTCCTGGTGTAACTTGGGCAGTTGTTGTTGCCATCCTGTACCTGTCCCGCAGGTGTGATATTCGGATGTACCGATCCTGTGCAGGTGTTGTTACACGTGGTCTGCCACTGCGAGGACGATCAGCTGTCAGTCCTGTCTCCCTGTAGCGTTGTCTTAGGCGTCTCACATTTGCAGTCCTCATGCCTCCTTGCAGCCTAAGGCATGCTCACGCAGATGAGCAGTGACCCTGGGCATCTTTATTTTTGTGTTTTTCAGAGTCAGTAGAAAGGCTTCTTTAGTGTCCTTAGTTTTCATAACTATGACCTTAATTGCAGGTTCATTGAACAAGCAAGGGAAACTGTGTTTAAACCCTTTAGATCTGTGAAGTTATTTGGATTTTTACGAATTATCTTTGAAAGACAGGGTCTTGAAAAATTGACATTTCTTTTCTTTGCTGAGTTTAGTTATCCACTAAATCGAATCAAATTTTATCTGTCACATACACATGGTTAGCAGATGTTAATGCGAGTGTAGCGAAATGCTTGTTCTTCTAGTTCCGACAATGCAGTAATAACCAACAAGTAATCTAACTAACAATTCCTAAACTACTGTCTTATACACAGTGTAAGGGGATAAAGAATATGTACATAAGGATATATGAAGTAGTGATGGTACAGAGCAGCATAGGCAAGATACAGTAGATGGTATCGAGTACAGTATATACATATGAGATGAGTATGTAAACAAAGTGGCATAGTTAAAGTGGCTAGTGATACATGTATTACATAAGGATGCAGTCGATGATATAGAGTACAGTATATACGTATGCATATGAGATGAATAATGTAGGGTAAGTAACATTATATAAGGTAGCATTGTTTAAAGTGGCTAGTGATATATTTACATCATTTCCCATCAATTCCCATTATTAAAGTGGCTGGAGTTGAGTCAGTGTCAGTGTGTTGGCAGCAGCCACTCAATGTTAGTGGTGGCTGTTTAACAGTCTGATGGCCTTGAGATAGAAGCTGTTTTTCAGTCTCTCGGTCCCAGCTTTGATGCACCTGTACTGACCTCGCCTTCTGGATGATAGCGGGGTGAACAGGCAGTGGCTCGGGTGGTAGATGTCCTTGATGATCTTTATGGCCTTCCTGTAACATCAGGTGGTGTAGGTGTCCTGGAGGGCAGGTAGTTTGCCCCCGGTGATGCGTTGTGCAGACCTCAGTACCCTCTGGAGAGCCTTACGGTTGAGGGCGGAGCAGTTGCCGTACCAGGTGGTGATACAGCCCGCCAGGATGCTCTCGATTGTGCATCTGTAGAAGTTTGTGAGTGCTTTTGGTGACAAGCCAAATTTTTTCAGCCTCCTGAGGTTGAAGAGGCGCTGCTGCGCCTTCTTCACGATGCTGTCTGTGTGAGTGGACCAATTCAGTTTGTCTGTGATGTGTATGCCGAGGAACTTAAAACTTGCTACTCTCTCCACTACTGTTCCATCGATGTGGATAGGGGGGTGTTCCCTCTGCTGTTTCCTGAAGTCCACAATCATCTCCTTAGTTTTGTTGACGTTGAGTGTGAGGTTATTTTCCTGACACCACACTCCGAGGGCCCTCACCTCCTCCCTGTAGGCCGTCTCGTCGTTGTTGGTAATCAAGCCTACTACTATTGTGTCGTCCACAAACTTGATGATTGAGTTGGAGGCGTGCGTGGCCACGCAGTCGTGGGTGAACAGGGAGTACAGGAGAGGGCTCAGAACGCACCCTTGTGGGGCCCCAATGTTGAGGATCAGCGGGGAGGAGATGTTGTTACCTACCCTCACCACCTGGGGGCGGCCCTTCAGGAAGTCCAGTACCCAGTTGCACAGGGCGGGGTCGAGACCCAGGGTCTCGAGCTTGATGACGAGCTTGGAGGGTACTATGGTGTTGAATGCCGAGCTGTAGTCGATGAACAGCATTCTCACATAGGTATTCCTCTTGTCCAGATGGGTTAGGGCAGTGTGCAGTGTGGTTGAGATTGCATCGTCTGTGGACCTATTTGAGCGGTAAGCAAATTGGAGTGGGTATAGGGTGTCAGGAAGGGTGGAGGTGATATGGTCCTTCACTAGTCTCTCAAAGCACTTCATGATGACGGAAGTGAGCGCTACGGGGCGGTAGTCGTTTAGCTCAGTTACCTTAGCTTTCTTGGGAACAATGGTGGCCCTCTTGAAGCATGTGGGAACAGCAGACTGGTATAGGGATTGATTGAATATGTCCGTAAACACACCAGCCAGCTGGTCTGCGCATGCTCTGAGGGTGCGGCTGGGGATGCCGTCTGGGCCTGCAGCCTTGCGAGGGTTAACACGTTTAAATGTTTTACTCATCTCGGCTGCAGTGAAGGAGAGACCGCATTTTTCCGTTGCAGGCAGTGTCAGTGGCACTGCATTGTCCTCAAAGCGGGCAAAAAAGTTATTTAGTCTGCCTGGGAGCAAGACATCCTGGTCCGTGACTGGGCTGGATTTCTTCCTGTAGTCCGTGATTGACTGTAGACCCTGCCACATGCCTCTTGTGTCTGAGCCGTTGAATTGGGATTCTACTTTGTCTCTGTACTGTCGCTTAGCTTGTTTGATAGCCTTACGGAGGGAATAGCTGCATTGTTTGTATTCAGTCATGTTACCAGACACCTTGCCCTGATTGAAAGCAGTGGTTCCCGCTTTCAGTTTCACGCAGCCTTGAAACACATCACTTATTAACAGTTCAGCACATCAGCATGCCGCCTACTGTTACACAAAACCAATTCAGTTCAGGTTTGGTCTTTTCCATTTTGTAGCTTTATTGCAGTAAAATAGATTTTAATTAAACGTAGGTTAACTAATCTGGTAACGTTATCTTTCGTTACCATGAGCTCGCTAGCTTGTAGTCTTAAAAAATGGAAATTAGTTGCTTCTGGTTTGTTCAGCCAAAAACAATACAGCATGAAGATAGGCAATAACTGCTTCTCCAATAGAAATCCCGATCACACTTGTTGGCGATGTCATGTCGATGTTGGCTTGCTAAACTCATGCGCAGAAACACGTCATCTGGTCTAATGGTCGTCTCGCGCCGAACTGCGCATGTGCACGTTGTAAAATCAAAGGCACTCTGATATAAATTTGTTTTTGACAAAAATGAAAACGTGTCAGTTTGTCACTTCCACAAGGTTGGGGTAATAACTTGTTTAACTACTCAAAACATTGGTTCGAATCTAGATTGTGCCTTTAGATTGCGAGAAAATTAACAACTAAGGAATATTTTTAAACTTCTCTCACTGACTTCTCAAACCCAGGCCTCGTATGTTTTGGGTATCTCGCAAGCGTTTCCGGAAGTTTCGCGATGTTGCGCCTCTGAGTTTGGAAACTCTGTGGTTCAGCCATTCCTCGTGTGAAATTCATTGGGAAAGAATGCGGTTTTGGAATAAACGCCGAAAATAAACTCTGAGGTTAACACACGTTTAGAATATATTATATGTTTTGTTCTAGATAAGGTCAGTTAACTTGAATAATTATGACGTCTTTGTGCATGTTTTGATTACATACATTCTCCAAAGTTGTGAAGCCCACACGAAAAACATACTACAGTTTACAATAAAATACTACAATACTTTATGTAGTAATTCTGTAGCATAATTTACTACACACTGTAGTATCCCTCGATCACGTCTATCACGTATAGAATGTTGTAATATAAGTATACTGTAGGGTTTGACCAAAGAGCCATGGCGGAGTTAGGCCATACAAAAAGACGCTAGCATTACTATTGCTCTTTATATCAATTACTCTATTGTGCCCCGCTTTACACCCAGAGTTGCAAAGAAAACAACAGATGCGAAAATATTTCAGGAACTTACCCAGTAGTATGCATTGTTCCCTGTGCAACAGTAAACATTTGTGGTTCTTAAAAACAAAACAAAAATCCGTAGTGATCACACTACCGATCTTAAGAATGTAATGTAGGTCATATTCATACTTGCGCAGATCTTGTTAAAAAAAATAATAACTTGCGCAGCAGCACTAACCGGGATGTGGGTGAATTATCTTGGGGTTTCCACTTGTTACCACAGCCACAAAGTCACAATTGTCTATATCGTAAAAGTGTATAAAAACAAAAATACTATTTGAAAGCGTCACACAGCAGTTGAAACAATGACAAAGAGACCTGCTCACCCCGTTTAGATAAAAAAAGGGGGGGGAATGGATGTAACCACTCTCAAATTCAAAGACAGAGCTATTGATGCAATGACTGACCACTGATTCTTCATGGTCTCAAATTGTAGTTTTAACCATGTTTTTAGGCCAGGTATTCCCAAACTGGGGTACACGCGCAATTCTTACAATTCTTCACATTTTCAAACAGTCCATTTATATTTTCCAACAGGGCTATACATTTGGGTGAGTTTTTTTTCTCGCCTGAGTAGCCTCGTTTCACTACCAAAAATAAAATTAAACCATCTAGTGTTCAGCGAAATAACAACACAATGTCAAATACAGGTAGCTTAGTCAAATAATTAACATCCAATCAAATTAACTCTCGCGGGAATTCCACAAACGGTCCGTATGTAGCCAAACGTAGCTGCTGCTCATTCCATCTGACAGTTGTGAATCTGATGCAGCGGAAGAGCTACTGCCCCCTTACCCGGGAAAGCACTAAACAACAGACAGGGACTTTGGACCATTGAAGAGGCACAAATATGATGAGAACTACATTGATTTGGGGTTCCCTTATATTGGGAGTAATGCCTTTCCTCAGCCACAGTGTGTTATATGTGCAAAAGTACTATCTCACAACTAGTTGTAGTTGTGTAGTTGCTCCCAACGCCACTTGGGTACACTGCCTCATCCACCGAAAGGCTCTTGCTGACAAGTGAATGCCTGACAGCTTGGAAGACATTTTGGACACTACAGTGAAAATGGTTAACTTTGTTAAAGCAAGGCCCCTGAACTCTCATATATTTTCTGCACTGTGCAATGATATGGGCGCCGACCATGTAACACTTTTACAGCATAGAGAAGTGTGCTGGTTATCAATGGGCAAAGTATTGACAAAAAATGTGTAATAGAAATACGAGTTTAAAGTTTTCTTTACCGACCAACTTTACTGACTAATTTTCATATGTCTGACCGCTTGCATGATGACGAGTTTCTCACACGACTGGCCTATATGGGTGATGTTTTTTCTCGCCTGAATGAATCTAGGATTACAGGGACTCTCCGCAACTATATTCAATGTGCGGGACAAAATTGAGGCAATGATTAAGAAGTTTGAGCTCTTCTCTGTCTGCATTAACAAGGACAACACACAGGTATTTCTATCATTGTATGATTTTTTTGTGTGCAAATTAATTCAAGCTTACGGACAATGTTAAATGTGATACAGTGAAGCATCTGAGTGAGTTGGGTGCGCAATTACGCAGGTACATTCCCGAAACGGATGACACAAACAACTGGATTCGTTATCCCTTTCATGCCCTGCCTCCAGTCCACTTAGCGATATCTGAACAAGAGAGCCTCATCGGAATTGCAACAAGCGGTTCTGTGAAAATAGAATTTAATCAGAAGTCACTGCCTGATTTCTGGATTGGGCTGCTCTCAAAGTATCCTGCCTTGGCAAAACGTGTTGTTAAAACACTGATGCCCTTTGCAACCACGTACCTATGTGAGAGTGGATTCTCGGCCCTCACTAGCATGAAAATTAAATACAGGCACAGACTGTGTGTGGGAAATGATTTAAGACTGAGACTCTCCAATACAACCCAACATGGCAGTGTTTTATTTTTTTAAGTGCATCCTTTCAAGCATAACCTTCACATTAATCTGTGGTAAATGTTTGAAGAACAAATAAGGTTTTATATGTACGATGGCTAAATAAAGAGCACTATAAAAAGTTTGTGAACCACTGTTTTAGGCAATAACATGTTTGTTTACATTTCATTTGTTTATAAACATTGGAGTAAAGGAAGATTATATTTTGGGTTCTGATTTGGTATGACAACTCATGAGGCATTTATAAGTTATATTCTTCAATAATCAATATTTACATATAATTCATTTATATATGTAAAAAAATAAAAATCAATGTCGCAACTACTGCCCCTTTGATTTGATTTGATTTAAGGTTAGGGGTTAGGCATTGGTCGTGTTCGAGAGCATCAAAATGATTGCAGGCGACTGCTGACTGACTGATTTACAAATCACCTGTCATCATAAATAAAGAATGACCCATTATTATTTGTAGATCATTCAGTCATTTATGAATCAAACATTCAAGGAAATTACAGTAACGATTGCATTTTACTTTGTTTATAAACATTGGAGGGTGGCACAGAGTATATTTTATTTTTATTTAACCTTTATTTAACTAGGCAAGTAAGTTAAAAACAAATTCTTATTTACAATGACGGTTTACCCCGGCCAACGTTGGGCCAATTGTGCGCCGCCCTATGGGACTCCCAATCGCGGCCGGTTGTGATACATCCTGGAATCAAACTAGGGTGTCTGTAGTGACTTCTCAAGCACTGAGATGCAGTGCCTTAGATCGCTGCGCCACTCGGGAGCACGATTACCCCACTGATAATGTGAAATGGTTAATGTTAGGGTAAGGGTAGGGGTTAAGAAGTCATGGCAAGAAGGAATCCAGCTTTTGTCGAATTAATGTCAGATTTAACTTTTTGTAGCAGGTTAGGAGAATTTACGCAGCAGGTTAGGAGCATTAACATAGCAGGTTAGGAGAATTAGGTTAGGTTTATGAAAATGTTTAGGGTTAGCTAAAACGCCCCCTAAAAAACAACTTTTGAGGAGGATGTGATGTCACAAGACAATTAGTGTTGTTCCTGGGTGTAAAGAGCTGGAACACCACTGCCCACCAGAGATGGGTCTTTCATTCAGTTACATTACATTTTTTTCAGGCCTGCCAAACGATGTTACAGTAAATAGACATTACTGTGTGTGAATCACTTTAATTTACATTAGTTCATTTTATTTTGAAGATTACATTGTTCCTGGACCAGAGGGTTATATTCAAAATCCCAGTGTTGTGCAAACAACGCTGTCCTGTGCATTACTGCTGGACATGTCATCTAGTTTCACCATAGCACTTCTCTTTTCACTTTAATAATCCTCCAAGAAAGAACCCGATTTCATAAACACATAATGCAAAGAAAGTGAAATTTGTGTCAGCTGATGCTTTACAGAACGTTTTAATGCACTGTGGCGCGTGGAATAATATTATAGAATTTTGCCGCACTAAAAAAATATTTTTAGGAGACTGTTTCAATACGAGCTCAACGCACTTTTTTAAATAAAATGTTTTCCATAGGCTGATTGCTCCAAAATACCTTTACCGGTATAAACCTCATTGCAAGAGTCCAATGTATAATACGCCCCATACGTGACCACTATCAGCTGATTCGTGACGTTAAACACGGAAGGCGGAACTTGACAGCAAAACATGGTACATTTACTTGGCAAATTACCTTCTGAAGAATGTCAAAAAGTAAGAATAATTGAAAAGTGCAATCTTTACTGTAATTTCCTTGAATGTTTGATTCATAAATGTGCTGTATTTTGTCAGCACAGCCCTGGAGCTAGTCAATGCAACATCAGGAGAACCCTTGCATGCATTCACTTTTTACATAGCAACGGTGATATTTTTATTTTATATAACTAGGCAAGTCAGTTAAGAACAAATTCTTATTTACAATGACGGACTACCAAAAGGCATCCTGCGGGGACGGGGGCCTGGGATTTATTTTTATAAATGCAATATAAATATAGGACACAACACTACATAAAGAGAGACCTAAGGCGACAACATAGCAAGGCAGCAACACAGCATGGTAGCATCACAAAACAAAGTACAAACATTGGGCACAGACAACGGTCAACAAGGTAGAGACAACAATACATCACACAAAGCAGCCACAACTGTCAGTAAGAGTGTCCATGATTGAGTCTTTGAATGAAGAGATTGAGATAAAACTGTACAGTTTGTTGCAGCTAGCTGCAGCGAACCGAATAGAGGAGCGATATGTGAATGCTTCCGAAGTACAGCTGTTACAATTTAGACACTAAAGTGGCTCTTCTTTAGGATACACTTTTCCCATATCAATAACGAAGACAGTATCATACATGCCAACATTGTCCAGTTGCAGCGGGTTCTGCAAAAAACCCATGTTCATTAGGGTATTGAAGACATGTTTTGTATCGAGTGAGAAGTGCCACTTGCATATGTGTAGATCAGTGGCGGTCGATGCCGTTCATATATTTTTTTAATGAGTATTGCCTTATTTCTATTACAGCATATTGGATGACTGTCATTCATATTACATTCACTCAGTTCAATGTAACGTTTTTTAGATGTAGGCTACATACTACATGATAATACAATTTTCCCTATACCCATCATGAGGTTGCTACAACCTAGCCTATGAATGAACGTTTTTAACGTATGTGTACAGGTCGAAAGAAATTTGATTAATTAAGGTGACAGACATTGACACATTCAATACCGCCTTGCACACACTGGCCTGCAGATATAGTCAGCAAGCAGTTTAGCAGTTACCCTGGCTGGCCCCAGGGGCAATACATTAATAAAACCAAGTTCTAGTGTTGGATAGCCAGCTAGCTAACATAGCATCTTTCTCTGAGTAAGCTAAACTAACTTGCTACATTCCATAGCTAAGCAAGTGAAGAAAAATAAATAAATATAGCTATCTCTCTCTTGCTTCATTTTTTAAAGAAATGAATTTGTTCAACTATTGTCTTTCTCTCGCCGATTCAACCTCTTATCACATTTTATGCACTACAATGCTAGCTAGCTGTAGCTTATGCTTTCAGTACTACCTTGATTCTCCGATCCTTTGCTTGGGTGGGGAACTTTTCAGTTCATGCTGCAAGAACTGATAGGTTGGAGGACATCCTCTGGAAGTTGTCATAATTACTGTTTAAGTCTATGGAAGGGAATGAGAACCACGAGCCTACTAGAGTTTTTTTTTATCGATGTCAATGTACCCAGAGGAGGACAGAATTTAGCTGTCCTCCGGCTACACCATAGCGCTACCCTACAGAGTGCTGTTGAGGCTACTGTAGATCTTCATTGCAAAACAGTGTGTTTTAATCAATTATTTACTTCAAGGTTTTCACACACTGTTGCTGGTATTTTGGCCCGTTCCTCCATGCAGATCTCTAGAGCAGTGATGTTTTGGAGCTGTTGCTGGGCAACACGGACTTTCAACTCCCTCCAAAGATTTTCTATGGGGTTGAGATCTGGAGACTGGCTAGGCCACTCCAGGACTTTGATATGCTTCTTACGAAGCCACTACTTCGTTGCCCGGGCGGTGTGTTTGGGATCATTGTCATGCTGAAAGACCCAGCCACGTTTCATCTTCAATGCCCTTGCTGATGGAAGGAGGTTTTCGCTCAAAATCTCACGATACATGGCCCCATTCATTCTTTCCTTTACACGGATCAGTCATTCCTGGTCCCTTTGCAGAAAAACAGCCCCAAAGCATGATTTTTCCACCCCCATTTTTCACAGTAGGTATGGTGTTCTTTGGATGCAACTCAGCATTCTTTGTCCTCCAAACACAACGAGTTGAGTTTTTACCAAAAAGTTATATTTTGGTTTCATCTGACCATATGACATTCTCCCAATCTTCTTCTGGATCATCCAAATGCTCTCTAGCAAACTTCAGACGGGCCTGGACATGTACTGGCTTAAGCAGGGGGACACGTCTGGCACTGCAGGATTTGAGTCCCTGGCGGCGTAGTGTGTTACTGATGGTAGGCTTTGTTACTTTGGTCCCAGCTCTCTGCAGGTCATTCACTAGGTCCCTCCGTGTGGTTCTGGGATTTTTGCTCACCGTTCTTGTGATCATTTTAACACCACGGTGTGAGATCTTGCGTGGAGCCCCAGATCGAGGGAGATTATCAGTGGTCTTGTATGTCTTCCATTTCCTAATAATTGCTCCCACAGTTGATTTCTTCAAACCAAGCTGCTTACCTATTGCAGATTCAGTCTTCCCAGCCTGGTGCAGGTCTACAATTCTGTTTCTGGTGTCCTTTGACAGCTCTTTGGTCTTGGCCATAGTGGAGTTTGGAGTGTGACTGTTTGAGGTTGTGGACAGGTGTCTTTTATACTGATAACAAGTTCAAACAGGTGCCATTAATACAGGTAACGAGTGGAGGACAGAGGAGCCTCTTAAAAAAGAAGTTACAGGTCTGCGAGAGCCAGAAATCTTGCTTGTTTTTAGGTGACCAAATACTTATTTTCCACCATAATTTGCAAATAAATTCATGAAAAATCCTACAATGTGATTTTCTGGATTTTTTTCTTCTCATTTTGTCTGTCATAGTTGAAGTGTACCTATGATGAAAATTACAGGCCTCTCTCATCTTTCTATAAGTGGGAGAACTTTCACAATTGGTGGGTGACTAAATACTTTTTTGCCCCACTGTATTTAGTGTAATTTTATCTAAAAATAATAGCTTTTTTAATGTTTCACTATTTTATTTTTGCCATTCACTGAGGATAGTCCTCCCCTTCCTCCGCTGAGGAGCCTTCACTGGTGTAGCTCTTTGTTTTGGTCGCACTGTGTGACATGCTGTCATCTACTTCTACACAGGGCTGCGTAGCATAGATGCTGGGAAATAATAAGAATGTGTTCTACTTAGTGCTTTTCAAAGAACCTCAAAGCACACACAAATACATCTAATTTAGAAAAACAACATGAGATGGACAGTCATTAGCAGTGGTGTAAAATACTTAAACAACAATTCTTTAAGTACTTAAGTAGTTTTGGGGGGTGATCTGTAGGCCTACTTTACTATTTGTATTTTTTACAACTTTTACTTTTACTCTACTACATTCCTAAAGAAAATCATATATGTTTTACTCCATACATTTTTCCTTACATCCAAAAGTACTTCTCACATTTAGAATGCTCAGCATGAAAGGAAAATGGTCCAATTCACTCACTCATCAAGAGAACATCCCTGGTAATCCCTACTGCCTCTGATCTGGCAGACTCAATTAACACAAATGCTTATTTTGTAAAGAAGAGTGTTGGAGTGTGCCCCAAGAAAATTGTGCTGTTTGTTTGGCTTAATAGAAGGAATATGGCATTATTTGTTCTTTTGTTTTTGATACTTAAGTATATTTAAAACCCACATACTTTTAGACTTTTACTAGAGTATTATTTTACTGGTTGACTTTCACTTTGACTTGTCATTTTTTTGTGTCTTTACTTTTACTCAAGTATGACAATTGTGTACTTTTTCCACCACTGGTCATTAGAAAGTTCATGGCTTGAGTGATCATCTGAAGGAGGTGAATACTAGATGTGTGGTAGCTAACATGGCGAGGAACCTCTTCGTATGGCACAGAACATGGATTTTTCTGAATGTGTTCTCTGATTTTTGTAGAACCACATGCAACGAGGCACAGACAATTATTTGATATTTTGTAAGTTCTCAATTCAGGAAAAAAAGTATCACCAATAACAGGTTAATTGAAACCTTTCATGCTACACTTTACAGTAGCTAAGGTATAACGGCTGTAAGGAACCATTCACATATCACCTTTACAATGTGTAGCTACATAGCAACAGGCCATTGTAGGAGGAAAATGTCATTAATAAAATAAATTTTTCATTAGCTGGCACGCAAGAGGGGTCGATTTGGCAAAGTGTTTCATTGTTATAAGCACATGCTGAACCAACAATTGAACAGCAGAGGGAGCATGATGCTTGATTGTAAATACAAAGCATACAGATAAGGCGCTTACTCAAAAACACTATGACCGCCACACAAACATGGGCATGGCATTGTTTACTGACTTGTTTTGGGTAGATGGAATAAATCCCAGCATAGGCTACAAAAGGGCCGCAATACATTTTTTCACGACGATGATGATGATACACACTTTCTCTCCTCCAGCTATTACACTGGGTGGTAGACGGTGTGTGTGGGCGGGAGCCCCCTCGGATGGCAGACTACGGTAATATGTGGACCCTTGTAGAATGGATGGAGCTCCTCGACTCCCTCTCCTCTCTGTTCCGGCTCGCCGTGGGTAAGAAGACCCCAGACGAAGAGGTGAGACCATCGTCAGTGAGTTTGGAGCAGTCTTTTGAGTTTTTCATGAATGTTTGACTTTGTGTCATGTTCCATGCATGACTGGCCCTTGACTTAGATGTGAGGGGAGTTGGGTTTCTAAGATGTGCAATGCAGTGGCTCACTGGTTTGTGAGGGTTCTTTTGAATGTAAATGTTTTGACAGTTATATTGTGTTGGGCTCTTTAGTGTGTATTAGGTTTGTGTAGCGCCTCTTGACGGCTGCAATGTATTTTGTATACCGGCAGTGTATTGGATTTGTAAGGAGTGTGAAGAGTATTTGTTTTGGTCAATGTTTCTCAATCCATTCCCGAGGGATGCTCAGGGGGTGTACATTTTGATTGAACAATGGTCACCCCCTCTGTGAGGGCTGTAGTGTGTGGTATGTTGTGTTTTTGTTATGCCTGCAGAGTAGACAGTGGATTTGGGGTGTCAGGTGTATACACTATGTTGGTCTCAGGTTTCAGTGTGTTTGCCACTCCGGTGGAAGGCAGGTTTCAGACTCTGCTGGGATATCCCAGCAATCTGTTTTCTGACTCTTGACAGGATGGGCCATTGAAAGTTCAACCAGGCATCAGAGACTACTGTGTTCCCCTAGAATGTATCTTTGGCACGGCTTAGTAACATTTAATGCTAACACCCAGGCCTACATTTTTAATTGATAAACGTTACATACAGTGCCAGTTTATTATTATTTTTTACATTTTTTTAAACATTTTTAATATTTAAGGAGAGAAAAACAAGATCTCTTGATTGTAAAGGTCTACACACCCCTTTGTGGCACATATAAATAAGTTTAAAAAACAAGTATTTTATGAAAAAAATCACGCAATTACACTGAACAAAATAACAAAATGTCAATGATTTTACTGAGTTACAGTTAGGGTTGCACATTTTGGGGAATATTCATAGGTGGAAACTTTCTGTGGGAATTAATGGGAATGTATGCAAATTAATATTTATATCATTTGAATGTAATGTTTTTTGTATTGGATCTATTTACCATACAGAAACATACACATTTTACCTTTATCATAAGTAGACACAATTACAAATGATTAAATCCTTCCAATAGAAATTTTAAAAACTATATACACTGCTCAAAAAAATAAAGGGAACACTTAAACAACACAATGTAACTCCAAGTCAATCACACTTCTGTGAAATCAAACTATCCACTTAGGAAGCAACACTGAGTGACAATAAATTTCACATGCTGTGCAAATGGAATAGACAACAGGTGGAAATTATAGGCAATTAGCAAGACACCCCCAATAAAGGAGTGGTTCTGCAGGTGGTGACCGCAGACCACTTCTCAGTTCCTATGCTTCCTGGCTGATGTTTTGGTCACTTTTGAATGCTGGCGGTGCTTTCACTCGAGTGGTAGCATGAGACGGAGTCTACAACCCACACAAGTGGCTCAGGTAGTGCAGCTCATCCAGGATGGCACATCAATGCGAGCTGTGGCAAGAAGGTTTGCTGTGTCTGTCAGCGTAGTGTCTAGAGCATGGAGGCGCTACCAGGAGACAGGCCAGTACATCAGGAGACGTGGAGGAGGCTGTAGGAGGGCAACAACCCAGCAGCAGGACCGCTACCTCTGCCTTTGTGCAAGGAGGAGCAGGAGGAGCACTGCCAGAGCCCTGCAAAATGACCTCCAGCAGGCCACAAATGTGCATGTGTCTGCTCAAACGGTCAGAAACAGACTCCATGAGGGTGGTATGAGGGCCCGACGTCCACAGGTGGTGTTTGTGCTTACAGCCCAACACCGTGCAGGACGTTTGGCATTTGCCAGTAAACACCAAGATTGACAAATTCGCTACTGGTGCCCTGTGCTCTTCATAGATGAAAGCAAGTTCACACTGAGCACATGTGACAGACGTGACAGAGTCTGGAGACGCCGTGGAGAACGTTCTGCTGCCTGCAACATCCTCCAGCATGGGTCAGTCATGGTGTGGGGTGGCATTTCTTTTGGGGGCCATACAGCCCTCCATGTGCTCGCCAGAGGTAGCCTGACTGCCATTAGGTACCGAGATGAGATTATCAGACCCCTTGTGAGACCATATGTTGGCCCTGGGTTCCTCCTAATGCAAGACAATGCTCGACCTCATGTGGCTGGAGTGTGTCAGCAGTTCCTGCAAGAGGAAGGCATTGATGCTATGGACTGGCCCGCCCATTCCCCAGACCTGAATCCAATTGACCACATCTAGGACATCATGTCTCGCTCCATCCACCAACGCCACGTTGGCGGATGCTTTAGTCCAGGTCTGGGAGGAGATCACCCAGGAGACCACCCGCCACCTCATCGGGAGCATGCCCAGGCGTTGTAGGGAGGTCATACAGGGACGTGGAGGCCACACACACTACTGAGTCTCATTTTGACTTGTTTTAAGGACATTACATCAAAGTTGGATCAGCCTGTAGTGTGGTTTTCCACTTTAATTTTGAGTGTGACTCCAAATCCAGACCTCCATGGGTTGATAAATTTGATTTCCATTGATAATTTTTGTGTGATTTTGAAGTATTTAATAAGAATATTTCATTCATTCAGATCTAGGATGTGTTATTTTAGTGTTCCCTTTATTTTTTTGAGCAGTGTAGTTACGAAACAAACTTGAATTAAATTGAGTTGACTCTTCACATGGGGTGATTTTGCTGAATAACCAAAGAAAGGGAATATTGAATGATCCCCAATGATCCATCGTATCTCCCAAAAACATTTTCAACATACATCTGTAAAATGATAGTCTATAAACTAAAGCTTTGGTTGTCGTCTTCTCAGGTTTGCATGTTTTCTCCCTGGACCTCCTCAATGTCCAGCTCTTGAACATCAGACTCTGAGGCCTCATCTTCACTGTCACTTTCCAACCTTGTTGAGGATGGCTCGTTGTCAGGCTCAAAAAAAATCTAATTTGCCCGGATGGCCACCAATCTTTCAACCCTTGTATTGGTCAGCCTGTTGCGTGCTTTGGTGTGTGTGTTCCCAAACAAGGATGATGGAGGCAACAGGGGAAAGAGCCTCAGAGCCACAAAGTCCCTTCCACCAGGTGGCTGATGATATATGTTGGCACGACATATATGTTGGCACAATATACCATATTTCATCTCAATCCCAAAGCCCTTGCTTGGAAGTGTACTTTGCCAGACTGCCAAGAACCTTGCCCTCATCCAGGCCAAGGTGGTAAGACACGATAGTGATGCCACCATAGGCTTTGTTGATCTCTGCACCAGACAGGATGCTCTTGCTAGCATACTTGGGGTTCACAACGTATGCTGTGGCGTGAATGGACTTCAGGCAGAAGTCTTCGTGCTTTTTGATGTATTTCAGAACTGCAGTTTCCTCTGCTTGGAGCAACAGTGAAGTGGGCAGGCCAGTACAGATTTCTTCTCAAGCAGAGTCTGAACATCAGACAGTATGGCATTGTCTCCCTCAATCTGTGAAATGGCTTCTGTTATAGGTTTCAGGAGTTTCAGGCTGCTTACCACTCTCCCAAAATAAATAATCCAGGAGGATCCTCTTGATGGGGCTGTCCATATCAGCAGACTGTGATTTGGCCATTTCTTGGAGAGACTCCTTCCCCTCCAGGAGACTGTCAAACATGATGACAACCCCCCCCCAACATGTGTTGCTGGGCAGCTTCAATGTGGTGCTCTTATTCTTCTTACTTTGCTTGGTGAGGTAGATTGCTGTTATAACTTGATGACCCTTCACATATCTAACCATTTCCTTAGCTCTCTTGTAGAGTGTATCCATTGTTTTCAGTGCTATGATGTCCTTGAGGAGCAGATTCAATGCATGAGCAGCACAGCCAATGGGTGTGATGTGAGGGTAGGACTCCACTTTAGACCAAGCAGCCCTCATGTTCACAGCATTGTCTGTCACCAGTGCAAATACGTTCTGTGGCCCAAGGTCATTGATTGCCTTCAGCTCATTTGCAATGTAGAGACCGGTGTGTCTGTTGTCCCTTGTGACTGTGCTCTTGTAGAATACTGGTTGAGGGGTGGAGATGATGTAGTTAATTATTCCTTGCCCACTAACATTTGACCACCCATCAGAGATGATTGCAATACAGTCTGCTTTCTCTATGATTTGCTTGACCTTCACTTGAACTCTGTTGAACTCTGCATCCAGCAAATTAGTAGATAAAGCATGTCTGGTTGGAGGGGTGTATGCTGGGCGAAGAACAATCAGAAATCTCTTCCAATACACATTGCCTGTGAGCATCAGAGTTGAACCAGTTGCATACACAGCTCAAGCATCAGCATTTCTCTGACTACGTTCCTCCATTGAGTCAAAAACACTTCTGATTCCAGGACCATGAGCTTTTGCTATCAATAAGGTGTCTGATTAATAATTTTCACCTCGAATAGAAGTAGAGGGACTTTTGTCAGAGGTTGACTGTTGTGAGTGCTGAGGGAACTTAATGCACTTGGCCAGATGATTCTGTATCTTTGTTGTTTTCTTCACATATGATTTGGCATAGTATTTGCAAATGTACACAGCTTTTCCTTCTACATTAGTTGCAGTGAAATGTCTCAACACATCAGACAGTGCCCGTGGCATTTTCCTGTAAAGATTAGAAAAAAATGAGTAAAACAATTAATGAATACAATTCCATGTACAGATAGATTAAATAACTCCTTTGTAAGATAAATGTTTTAAAATTAAACATGTATGGAAGTAGGTGAATTAACACTCCTCAGTTAGCAGGCTCTATCTAGCACGCTAAAACCCACATGGTAGCAAGAACTAACTAGCATAAATTGTTAACAAGTTAGAAATAAGTTAGATTTAAACACACTTATAAAATATATTCACCCAACCCAGTATTGTAATCAAAACTTACCAGAAAGCATGTAGTCCTTGGCTCAGACAGTGTAGTAGTGTGGGCTCAATAGCATCTCATTCGTGTGCAAGATCTTGAGAATCAGCTGTAGGTGATGGAAGAGTGCACTGCACATGTGATGGAAGAATGCACTGTGCATGCAGAGGGTTGTAATTCCATTGCATTGGGGATAGTTTAACCAAAATATGTGAAAAGACCTAGAATTGCGTTATGTGTATCCCACAAAAAAGGTTCACTGTTATAAGCTAACTTTTTTGATGAATTTAAACAAAATTCCCCAAATTCCCGGGCTTAACTTCTCATGGAAAATTTCCGGGGGAATTCTGGAAATTTACCAGAACGTTTCCGACCCTTTGCAACCTTAGTTACAGTTCATATAAGGAAATCAGTCAATTGAAATGTGTTCATTAGGTCCTAATCTATGGATTTCACATGACTGGGAATACAGGTATGCATTTTTTGGTCACAGATACCTTTAAAAAAAAAGTAGGGCTGTGAATCAGAATCAGTCAGTGTCTGGTGTGACCACCATTTTCCTCATGCAGCGTGTCACATCTCCTTCTCATAGAGTTGATCAGGCTGCTGATTGTGGCCTGTGAAATGGTGTCCCACACCTCTTCAATGGCTGTGCGAAGTTTCTGGATATTGACGGGAACTGGAACACACTGTTTTACACGTTCATCCAGAGTATCCCAAACATGCTTAATGGGTGACATGTCTGGTGAGTGTGCAGGCCATAGAAGAACTGGGACATTTTCAGTATCCAGGAATTGTGTACACATCTTTGCGACATGGGACCGTGCTTTATCATGCTGAAACATGTGGTGATGTCGGCGGATGAAAGGCACGACAATGGGCCTCACATTATCTCTGTGCATTCAAATTACCATCGATAAAATGCAATTGTGTTCGTTGTACGTAGCTTATGCCTTCCCATACCATAATCCCACCTCCACCATGGGGCACTCTGTTCACAACGTTGACATCAGTAAACCGCTCGCCCACACAACGCCATACAGGTACATTGGAAACCGGAATTCGTCCACGAAGAGCACACTTCGGTGGCCACTGGCATGCTGGAGAAGGTGAGCATTTGCCCACTGAAGTCGGTTATGCCGCCAAACTGCTGTCAGGTCAAGACCCGGGTGAGGATGGCGAGCACTCAGATGAGCTTCCCCGAGATGGTTTCTGACAGTTTATGTAGAAATTCTTCAGTTATGCAAACCCACAGTTTCATCAGCTGTCCGGGAAGCTGGTCTCAGACGATCCTTCAGGTGAAGAAGCCGGATATGGAGGTCCTGGGCTGGCGTGGTTACACCTGGTCTGCGGTTGTAAGGCCGGTTGGATGTACTACCAAATTCTCTAAAATAACATTGGAGAAAGCATATGGTATCGAAATTAACATTCAATTATCTGGCAACGGCTTTGGTGGATATTCCTGCTGTCAGCATGTCAATTGCACGCTCCCTCAAAACTTGAGACATCTGTGGCTTTGTGTTTTGTGACAACTTCACATTTTAGTGTGGCCTTTTATTGTTTCCAGCACAAGGTGCACCTGTGTAATGATCATGCGGTTTAATCAGCGTTTTGATTAGCCACACCTGTCAGGTGGATGGACCAACACTTTGTGTTGCATTTATATTTTTGTCCAGTGTAGTTTCGTTTGTGCAAAAGTAATAGTGGGAAAAATAGATGGGATCATTTTTGAATAAGTTCCTCTTTCTGAGTAATTTTCAAACAGATTTAACCTCCAAGCCACCAAGTGCTTTAAAAATGTGTATATAGTTACAGATCAGGTGAAGGTGATGAAACAATTCCAAAATGCCATAATAACCATTTGAATATGGACAAGTATGGCAATTAAGCTGTTGATGGTGTTACATACAGTGCCTTGCGAAAGTATTCGGCCCCCTTGAACTTTGCGACCTTTTGCCACATTTCAGGCTTCAAACATAAAGATATAAAACTGTATTTTTTTGTGAAGAATCAACAACAAGTGGGACACAATCATGAAGTGGAACGACATTTATTGGATATTTCAAACTTTTTTTAACAAATCAAAAACTGAAAAATTGGGCGTGCTAAATTATTCAGCCCCTTTACTTTCAGTGCAGCAAACTCTCTCCAGAAGTTCAGTGAGGATCTCTGAATGATCCAATGTTGACCTAAATGACTAATGATGATAAATACAATCCACCTGTGTGTAATCAAGTCTCCGTATAAATGCACCTGCACTGTGATAGTCTCAGAGGTCCGTTAAAAGCGCAGAGAGCATCATGAAGAACAAGGAACACACCAGGCAGGTCCGAGATACTGTTGTGAAGCAGTTTAAAGCCGGATTTGGATACAAAAAGATTTCCCAAGCTTTAAACATCCCAAGAAGCACTGTGCAAGCGATAATATTGAAATGGAAGGAGTATCAGACCACTGCAAATCTACCAAGACCTGGCCGTCCCTCTAAACTTTCAGCTCATACAAGGAGAAGACTGATCAGAGATGCAGCCAAGAGGCCCATGATCACTCTGGATGAACTGCAGAGATCTACAGCTGAGGTGGGAGACTCTGTCCATAGGACAACAATCAGTCGTATATTGCACAAATCTGGCCTTTATGGAAGAGTGGCAAGAAGAAAGCCATTTCTTAAAGATATCCATAAAAAGTGTCGTTTAAAGTTTGCCACAAGCCACCTGGGAGACACACCAAACATGTGGAAGAAGGTGCTCTGGTCAGATGAAACCAAAATTGAACTTTGTGGCCACAATGCAAAACGTTATGTTTGGCGTAAAAGCAACACAGCTCATCACTCTGAACACACCATCCCCACTGTCAAACATGGTGGTGGCAGCATCATGGTTTGGGCCTGCTTTTCTTCAGCAGGGACAGGGAAGATGGTTAAAATTGATGGGAAGATGGATGGAGCCAAATACAGGACCATTCTGGAAGAAAACCTGATGGAGTCTGCAAAAGACCTGAGACTGGGACGGAGATTTGTCTTCCAACAAGACAATGATCCAAAACATAAAGCAAAATCTACAATGCAATGGTTCAAAAATAAACATATCCAGGTGTTAGAATGGCCAAGTCAAAGTCCAGACCTGAATCCAATCGAGAATCTGTGGAAAGAACTGAAAACTGCTGTTCAAAAATGCTCTCCATCCAACCTCACTGAGCTCGAGCTGTTTTGCAAGGAGGAATGGGAAAAAACTTCAGTCTCTCGATGTGCAAAACTAATAGAGACATACCCCAAGCGAAAGTATTAACTTAAGGGGGCTGAATAATTTTGCACGTCCAATTTTTCAGTTTTTGATTTGTAAAAAAAGTTTGAAATATCCAATAAATGTCGTTCAACTTCATGATTGTGTCCCACTTGTTGTTGATTCTTCACAAAAAAATACAGTTTTATATCTTTATGTTTGAAGCCTGAAATGTGGCAAAAGTTCGCAGGGGGCCGAATACTTTCGCAAGGCACTGTATCAACTGGGTGCTGAGAGGATCTGTCAGTCCTTCCTAACAGAGCTATGGGAGAGAATGAGAACTGCTCAGAGATGTCACTATAAGGCCAAAGGTGATTTTAAAACAGACACTGAGTTCATTTGCTGAGCTGTGAGAACTGTGGATGGATTAGCAACATTGCGTCCATTTCCCATTACTGACCTGTATGACAGTGGAAAGAAGAAAGCATGTGCTAATAAAATCCATTCCAAATCATCCTTCCTGTTTGCAAAATGGTCATTTAAGTAATACTTTGAGAACGTAACAAATAAATGAACTTTTTTGCAAAAACTTTCGGTTTAGGGCAAATCCAACACGACACATCACCGAGTGAACCTTCCATATTTTCAAGAATTGTGGCGGTATCATCATGTTATGTTATTATTGTCACCGGCAGGGATTGTGGAGTTTTGTCAGGACCAAAATAAATATGAAAAACGTAGTATTCTGAAGACCTCACACTAGGATATAGATTTATGTTTGAGGGCAACAAATGATAAAGCCAAAGACACACGAGTGGCCTTCCATGAGGTGTTCAGTGATTCTGAGTCGTCTAGTCTCAACCCTGACTTAAATCTGTGTGAAAATCAGTGACCATACTGGAATATTGCTGTCCATCAATGATCTACAACCAAATTGAATGAGCTTGATCAATTTTGACAAGAATAATGGATAGATGTTGCCCTAAGGGCTGTGCAAAGTTGGCGGGACCTTTATTCAAAATAATTTTCAGCTGTAATTTCTGCCAAAAGTACTTCCATCAAGTATTAACTCAAGTCAGGGGTGTGAAGACCTACTAAATAAATAAATCTTCAATTAAAAAATAAATAATATTTCTTTCACTTTGAAAGTTTGAATTAGGCTGTCAATCAGTGGGGTAAAATCCCAATTTAATCTATTTTTTTAGATTTTAATTTAAGGGACCAAAATCTGACAACTGTGTAAAGGTTGTGTAGACTTTCTCTAGGGACTATATGAGTTAATTTAGTAGCAAAGTTATTTCAGTAGCGAGTTATTGACAATACTAATGAAATATTACAGGGACATAGACTCATCTGTTTCAGTTGCGAAACTAAATGTTTTATGTGTAAATAGAATTACAGGCAGACTGAAACAAGACCAGCCATTTGATATTCATTGCACAATCACCAGGAGCTGTGGCACAAGATGGGAACGACGAGCTGCGGAACATATTTACAAAAGTCATGTTGTATTAATAAATATTGTACGTCCAGTGTTGACAGTTTGTGTATCGTGTATTTAATGTAGGCCAATGTGCAGGTAACTGCCAAAATAAAGGAAACACCAACATAAAGCGTCTAAATAGGGCGTTGGGCTATTAAGCCGCCAGAACAGCTTCAATGCTCCTTGGCATATATTTGACTAGTGTCTGGAAATATATTGGAGGGATATGACACCATTCTTCAATGAGAAATTCTACACTTTGGTGTTTTGTTGAGGGTAGTGGAAAATGCTGTCTCAGGCGCGGCTCCAGAATCTCCCGTAAGTGTTCAATTGGGTAGAGGTCTGGTGACACACATTCTTTAAACCCTCTATGCTCTACAAATTCACTGAGATGTATTCTAGCAATGGTACCGAAAATAATGGGCAACTGGTATTTTAAAATATGACCCTAAGCATGACTCTTGCTCTAATTAATTGCTCTATACCTGTGTGGAAGCACCTGCTTTCAATATATTTATATATTTTGTATCCCTCATTTACTGAAGTGTTTCCTTTATTTTGGCAGTTACCTGTACCATCCCACACAAGTTATTTTGAATTTGAACTGTGTAGTTTGCCAATAAAATTGAATATACAGTATGCGAGTATGAGTGATTTATTGATTACTGCAACTGCCAACCTCTTCTGCTTTGGGCAGGTGCTGGCATCATTGGCAGACGTGGGCAGTGGGTATGGGGAGGCTGTGCTGACTGTCCTGAGGGCCAGACGAGAGGAGATCCGTCAGGCGCTGGTGGAGAGGACCAATAACGTGTCCAGCTCTACCCTCCAGGATTTTGACTGGCAGATAAAGGTGAATTCCCTGCACTACAGTGAGGAGACAACAATCTCAGTTTGATTTGGAAACTGATTGGTCAGGACTCCCATGAAAAAAAAAATATATATATTTTTATCTCAAAGGAATATCTTGGTTAAATACAGGTCAAATGAAAAAAGTGTTTTTACTTAGTATGCAGAAATTATGTGAGAAATTATGCTTTATCAGTCATTGATTTGGGGTGAAATACTGAGTTGTATGGTTCACTACCTATCTACGACTGCTACCACAATGATTTCTATACATTTGAATCCTAAGCCTTTCTCTCGCTCTCTGTTTCTCTGTTCAGCTGGCATTGTCCAGCGATAAGATCTCATTTCTCCATACCCCTCTACTCAACCTCCATTTGGATGTGAAGGAGAATGGTGCCCTGAAGCCTTTGTCTGTCGAGATGAACAGAGAGGAATTACAAACACTCATCAGCTCATTGGAGGCTGCCAATAAGGTACAATCTTCGGGGGGACACGTGCATGCACTTATACACAAATTATTAGGGTATTGACTTGTGTGCGTCATTGCCGATCGAATGCGTTTGTGTTTGTCCAATGTTTCAGTGGTGCATAGTTATGCAAAGCATGTGTGTGAGTGCTTGCATGTATGCGTGTGTGTGTGTGTGTGTGTGTGTGTGTGTATTTGAGTTTGACCAGCATCAGTGGAGGGTATGATTTGGATGGGTTGAGAACAGTT
This sequence comes from Oncorhynchus masou masou, assembly GCF_036934945.1. Classification (NCBI taxonomy): domain Eukaryota; kingdom Metazoa; phylum Chordata; class Actinopteri; order Salmoniformes; family Salmonidae; genus Oncorhynchus; species Oncorhynchus masou. The sequence goes on from NC_088232.1 coordinate 29,952,589, forward strand.
TTCATGGCAGTTCCACCAATAGTCTAATATCATTACACCTACTGATGTCAGAGGCGCAAGAGCCTGTGATTTCTGCCAGCCATTGTGCCTTCATTCACTTAATGTTTTTTCCCCCAGTCTCTCCATATTCCCTGTCGTAGAATACATTTGTATGTATATTACAGGAGTGCTTTTATACAGAAACATATTCGTATCCCAACTGCAGTTCATAGTCTGAATGTACACTCCTCCCACAAGTCTCCAGAAAACTTGTGTTTTGGGACCGAGAGTTACCTTTTCATTAAAACGTTAGAGGACAAAAGGTCCTAGCGTGTGAGGAACATGTTTGCTGGCCTCAAATGCTAGTCAGCTAGCTAATATTTAGAAGCAAATGTAAAATTGTTTAGCGAGTCATGCTAACCCGTTGCAATTCGTTTAGTGTTGATTGCTAGCTACAGATGTTAGCTGGCTAGTTAGCTACAATAGTTAGCTACAGCCATCAGTTGTTGTGTTATCATATTTTGCCTATTCCACCGTTTGTAAAAGGCATACTGGCATTTGAATATAGCACAGGAATAGGGAATCTAGACACACTGTGGACACGATAGACACATTTAAATGTACACTATCGTTCAAAAGTTTGGGGTAACCTAATGTCCTTGTTTTTGAAAGAAAAACAACATTTCTTGAACATTAAAATAACAACAAATTGATCAGAATTACAGTGTAGACATTGTTAATATTGTAAATGACTACTGTAGCTGGAAACAACAGATTTTTTTATGGAATATCTACATAGGCCTATTATCAGCAACCATCACTCCTGTGTTCCAATGGCACGTTGTGTTAGCTAATCCAAGTTTATCATTTTAAAAGGCTAATTGATCATTAGAAAAGCCCTTTTCAGTTATGTTAGCACAGCTGAAACCTATTGTGCTGATTTAAAGAAGCAATACAACTGGCCTCCTTAAGACTAGTTGAGTATCTGGAGCATCAGCATTTGTGGGTTCGATTACAGGCTCAAAATGTCCAGGAACAAAGGACTTTCTTCTGAAACTCAACAGTCTATTCTTGTTCTGAGAAATGAAGGCTATTCCCTACGAGATATTGCCAAGGAGTCGCCTCTTCACTGTTGACATTGAGACTGGTGTTTTGCGGGTACTATTTAATGATGCTGCCAGTTGAGGACTTATGGCGTGTCTGTTTCTCAAACTAGACACACTAATGTACTTGTCCTCTTGCTCAGTTGTGGTTAGAGCCAGTTTGCGCTGTTATGTGAAGGGAGTGGTACACAGCATTGTACGAGATCTTCAGTTTCTTGGCAATTTCTCGCATGGAATAGACTGATAGTTTCAGAAGAAAGTTCTTTGTTTCTGGCCATTTTCAGCCAGAATGCTCCAGATACTCAACTAGTCTAAAGAAGGCCAGTTGTATTGCTTCTTTAATCAGCACAACAGGTTTCAGCTGTGCTAACATAATTGCAAAAGGGTTTTCTAATGATCGATTAGCCTTTTAAAATGATAATCTTGGATTAGCGTACACAACGTGCCATTGGAACACAGGAGTGATGGTTGCTGATAATGGGCCTCTGTACGCCTATGTAAATATTCTGTAAAAAAATATGCCATTTCCAGCTCCAATAGTCATTTACAACATTAACAATATCTACACTATTTCTGATCAATTTGATGTTATTTTAATGGACAAAAAAAAGTTGCTTTTCTTTCAAAAACAAGGACATTTCTAAGTGACCCCAAACCTTTGAACAATAGTGTAAGTATAGATGCATGACTCATTCGGAATTCCATAAACAGAACTCTATGATCAGAATACTAAAGCTGCGTGAACTGTCAAGTCTAGACACGGCCCTAGAGAGCCCTTCTCCTATATATACACTGATCTTTTCTTTGACAGCATAGGCCTCAAAGGTACTGCCTATCTCCAGTTTAAAGTAGTCAACTTATTATTCTACTTTTGAGTTTATTGGCAGTTTGTAAATAAACAAAAATTGGTCATAACAGCTACCGTGATGGAGTGTGTATCGCCTGAACAGGTATAAAGCCAATGTTGGTGATATACTGCAACCTGCAGTTATGGATTGTTTGCCTAGGAATGTAATTCATTGGCTGACCGCCTCCTGCTGATCTGGGTTCTTTCTAGAGCCCGACCGATATATCGGTTCACCGATATTAGCCTTTTAAAGCTATATGAGTATTGGCTGATAACTCCACTGATGGCCTCTATTCAATAAATAGGATGAAAAAAGGGAATCTCATGCTTATCTGAACACTTTCTGCCATTCTCATGATGTGTCATTATTGTTAAAATGTGTGATATCAACATTTGAAGCATAGTTATTGGACAATTGCTCTTCTGGGTGGCAATTTGAAAACAGTGTGGGGAAAATTACACTTTTTCAGTTCCCTGCTGTTATCGGCAGATATATTGGTAAGTTTTGCCCCTCAAAAAATCAGAATCGGTATCGGACCCCAAAAATCATATAATTCGGGCTCTAATCCTTTCTTAACCCATAGTAAATCCCACCAAGTTGACGACTTTAAAATGGTGGAAGCCCTCAATGGTGCTGTCTATGCTAATGCAGGATTTGTGGCACAAGAGCTCTCTATCCATCTCTATGTGCACACTTTACCTCTGTGTGTGTATCCTGACAGTGTGTGTGTTTGTGACCTTACAGGTGGTACTACAGCTGAAGTGATGGCGTCGATGGACATTTCACTGTGCCCTTTTATTTATGGCTCTTATTAAGGGGACATCATAGAGGGACACTGAGCTATGATGCAGGGGAACAACTCTTAGCCTTCAACCCACTCGGCACTGATTCCTTACGCCTCGATCACACCTACAGCGTCATTGCACAAAATGAAACACAGCAACATCTGGATATGTGTGCAACAAAAGTTCAACATTCACCTTCTGCTACCATTTCTATCAATCCTTCTACACATATAATTTGATGCATACGTTTGATAAATCCAACCAATGCACCACACAGAACGCACTGTGACTGCCTCTGCAACGCAATGCTGCAAGGCACATGCAGTGTTCCATTGGAAATGAATGTACTTCTGGTGTACCAAAACGCAACGATGCTGTCTGTGTGAATGAAAAGCATTGAATTTGTATAAGCATGGGATAGTGGGTGTTGCACCATATTCCTTTTCTTCAATTTCTTTTAAATCCATGAGGGGGAGTGAATGAGTGCACATTTTGGGGAGAAGGTTAGAGAATTGTACTGCAGCCTGAGATCTATTCCCATGACTGCAGCAGTCTTTTTTGTTGTACTTGTTGTTTTGCTGTTTTTTTGTTGTTGTAATCCATTCCATTACTGTATATAAAAAATGAATGTTTAACCTTTATTTGACCTTTTCTTCAATGGAATGCATTTTAGAGCTCTTGGCTGTCTCCATACTCTGAAATGTCTTCATCTCTTTGTTTCTTGTCCTTCCTGATCTCTGTTGATTGGCTAGGTTAAAATATTGGCAAGGTCATCCATCTCCAGAGGCAATGTTATATATCAGACCAAATAATACCCCTTCCATGAGGGTTGCACTAACGTTATATATCAGACCAAATAATACCCCTTCCATGAAGGTTGAAAAGGCCCTTTTCATCTGTCTATTCAATATTTAATACAGATCACACTGTGCAAAATCTTCCTTTGCATATGCCTGTGTACTAGTCAGCATGCCTATGATGTTATGCATGAAAACAGCAGTGGGGGGTAGTGAGTCATTGAGGGCCTAACTTTCCCTGTTTTCCTAAATTCATCACATCTGGACCACAATATGGCAACGCTATAATGCATTCATGTTTTGATGATATAAAAAAGACCACGTTGCATGAGAATCCAGTGCGTGTTCTAGTTTGCCATATACAGGATTTGCAGTTACTGTAGTTTTTTTTTTAATGGAAGTAACCTGGCCTTGCAAGATTGGCTAGATATTTAGAGGCAGTGAGACCACAGAGGTGCATCTTGCGTGAACAAATACACACAGAGTGCAAATGATACCGTGGCATTCTATTGGGTGTACGAAAATGTTTTACATAATGACCAAACCGGCTCCGCGCCTGCATGTTGAGTTTGTCTATCCCCACCAGACAGATCAGGACACGCAGGTTGAAATATCAAACATTTATTTGGGGACAGGTCAAAACACATGAAATATTCATGGGAATTTAACTAGCTAGCTTGCTGTTGCAAGGTAATTTGTCCTGGGATATAAATATTGGGTTGTTATTGTAGCTGAAAGGTTATTTTTGTTGCTGGATCTTTGTAGAATTTGGACAAATTGAGTCACAAAATTGTGTGTTCTGTACTCCAACAATTAATCCACAGATGATAAAAAGGGGAAACCTAGTTAGTTTCTAGTAATCTCTCCTCGTTCAGTCTTCTGTGTATTTTATATGGTGGTTGGAATCCAACTTCAAGGTCACCCATGTGGGTATATGCTCTTAAAAACGAATGAGGAGATGGGAGAGGCAGGACTTGCAGCGCAGACGTTCGAACAGTTTGGATGAAATTATTGAATAACGTGTACATTTTATTTTGCAATACTCACGCACACAAGGCGGGCGGTGTGGTCAACATGTTATGGGCCTAAGTAAAGACTGTAAAAATGTGTTACATTTTAATGTGGCATGACATTTTCATCTGATTGTCAAGAAATCCCTTAAAAAGTAGGCTACCTGCGCACGTTCGTCCACTAATTCCAGCATCCAAACAGTGCCCTATGCACCCGCCATTTGATGAATGGAAAGAGACATCTGTTACAAACACTACATTTGCCGCTTGTCATTAGGCCTACACAGTGGTGTGTATTCATGGAAGCCATGCTTCCCCCTAAATGTTAACAATAAAACAAACCTATGAAATAATTTCTGTATTTTTAATAATTTTCCTTCAATTCGCAAGTGGCTGAATGTATCTGATGCTGCCTGACCAAAAAGACATGGCATACTCCTTTTGGCCAGACGGCATCAGATACATTGGCTACACATACTGAGACAGAGGGGCGCTGTTTCACTCACTCTGATGCTTTCTCGGGAGAGACTGATGCATCTTTCTGTCGGTGCACGTCTCTTCAAATTATCAATATTTTTTTATAGAAAGTCCCCAAAGTTGGACTTTTTGGTGCCTTTAGGGGAACTCCTGTCTCATTCTGTAATACACACAGATACAGATGCAGACACACACACACACACACAACCAGAAGCATAATGCCCTAAAGCTTGTTTAAGAGAAGATGCAAGTGTCCTAACGCCCTGCCAAATGTTGCTTATGATTTGATCATGTCTCAGCTTATCCTGCTCGTCATTGTCCTCATGAGGCTGTCCTAAAAGGGTCATGGTAACCATGTAAACTGAACTTCGGTAATGTTACACAGGCCATAAAAACAAACTAAAACATTTTTTTCAATGCAATAATACTTAGGTCATTGTAATGAGTGTTACATAGCCTATATGTCCGAAGGCTTAATTTGAAGACCCCACAATTGTCACATGGTTTCACTTGCTTGCACACACACTGCCCACTGTGTGGAATAAAGGCGATTACATCCAAATGAAGCTCCATAACTCATCTACACGGATTCCCTCTAGCTGTGGACCGTTATCACATGGTGACGTTTGTGTTATAGCCATGCCCCTACAGGAGATGGCAGCCTGTCTGATTATTAATGAGAGTGGCACTACAGCGCATGGCCCTACTAACTGGTCTAATGGCATTACTCTTTTGCTTAGTCGCTTGAGATTTATCTTTGACCTTAGATCTCGAGGAGAATGTAGATTGACTTGTAAAGATGCTAGTACAGAATGGTGTATACTATTAAGTTCAAGTTAATTCTCCCACGCATCATGTTTTCGCAAACAGCACTATATTGGAGACAAACTAAGACACTTTGAGTTAGTATTGTTAAATGAGAGTGAAGCTTTTATTGGGTTGGTGAGATGTCAGTTATTTTATTTGAATTTCTTACCATCTCAAACAAAAGATTTGTATGATTTGTGTTCTCTCTTACACACACACAAACACCCACACACACACATTCCCGGTCGCACATGCTTGCTTGTACACATGTTACCAAGCAGAAAAACACACATGCTTGCTGACAAACACACCAGGACACTCAAACACACTCTCTCTCACACACACACACACATACACTCCTTTATACATGAGAGCACATATAGAGCACGAGAGAAAATTGTACAGTAATTTCACACAATAGAGTTCAGTACATTTCATTATCCCTTGGAAGCTTGAGGGAAGCCAGTTGTTAAGGCTTCCATTTCACTATGGCCGTCCAAAGAAAACATGTGTCCCATCTGTTTCTGTATGTGAGAGTCTGCTGAGTGGAAAGACAATTTTATTTTTCACCAGTCCATAGAATTCCATTCCGCCTGAAAACAACGACAGTAACAGCAACAAAACCAAACTTGCAGGACATTTTCTGCATTGAATTCACAGATTGTCATCATAAATGCTGGAATGTCTGACTACTACCTACTTTGAGTATGTATTTAGAGCGTCATAAAAGTCAGTCTGTGTTGTTGACCGCAGTTTCATTTCTTAATCTTCTCTAAAAAAAAAGTACAAGTTTATTCGTTTTAAATTCTACACACTAGTTATAAGTTAAGTTAAACCCTGTGAAAATATTGAGATTCTTGTTAAAGGCACAATATTCAGCCATGAGGAGAGAGCACACTGCTACTTATTGTGTCATGTAGAAGCCTATCTGGTTTAGCTTTTTTTGGTAAGCCCTGATAACACAAGCAGTTCAGATGTCTACTTGGAATCCACCCACTATTATAATAATAAAGTAGTTACATCAAAGTAGTCATTGGCCATTTTGATAGCTAAGCAAAGCAATAGTCATGGGCAAAACCATTTTAGCCATGGAAAAGTACATTGATATATTTGTAGAGGGAAACGCTACCATTGTTTATTCAGAAAAAAAATGTTATTTTAGTTCCAAATGTGAGAAAAATGTCATCATCTGAGGACTGTAGAAATGGACTAGCCAGATTTTGATGAGAGAACACTGCAGGATGTTATCAGTGTGTAAATCAAAGTTAGGATCACATAGAATGCTGCGTTGCCAGGTGAGGTTACAAATTATGTAATGAGTCCAACCTACGCTAATTTAATTTAAACCACACAACCTACTTATATAAGCTTACTAAATGCACCTATTATGACACTAATTGCTGCCCTTTAATGCTACATAATTACACCTTTACAACTAGGCTATAGCTACTTATCCTGTTTGTTGTGTTGAACTAATATAATAGACATTCTAGCACAGCTTTTTCTACAATCGCAATGAAACCAGCAATGAAACAAGTAGGAATTACAGGGAATTGTTCAGGTTCATACAAGTATTCATCAGTCTTGAGTAGTATAACAGAGGAGTCAAGAAATCCATTGAAATCCAAATAACTCCAGACCATCGCGCCTGTTTTTTTAATGCACTAAAGCAATGAGGTCAATAGATTTCCATGCCAAATCTTATAGGTGTAGAACACCTATTGCTATTCTATGCCAGTATTTTCACAGGGGTCAAGGTGTTTATGAGTGGAATTTAGTATAATGCTAATGTTAACGTTAGTAAATCTACTTCAAGTGTTTGCCATTTAACAAATAACTTTTTGAATAGCTGAGCTGCACTTTAGAATACTATACTTTGTGCAAATATGCTATACAGTACTGTGTATTTGAAAAGATGTTGTCTTGGCTGCACTTGGCTCAACCATCTACAGCATGTATTATCAGGGCTTGCATGTTTTGATGTGGTTTCGAAAGCGTGGTGACATCATAAGTCATTCTTTACCTGATTTCTTTTAAAGAAAATTACATTTTACATGCTCACAGACGCTGTGAGAATAGATACAAATTTCGTTTTTTGAGATTAGTCTATTTCCAATTCACTTCTGTCCTGTACTTACGCTAAATGCAATGCTTGTTGTTCAAAAGCACACAGTAGAATGATTATAATACAGGTAGGCTCAACTATGGAGGCTTTGCTAAGCTTTTTATACAAATGAAAGAAAACAGGCTTTGTTTTACAGTGCAAAAAGCTGGTAAGTGCACATGCACCTAGCATAAACCAACAAAATCATGTCACACATTAAGAACATGCAAGGTAGCATCTTCTTCAACTCGCTGAATACCGCCTTAGTCACAAGGTGGGGACTCAACACAATGAGAACTGCCTTAATCATGGTATGGAGAGTTAATACTTCATTGAGGATGAACTTAGTCATAGCATGTTGTTAAACCAAATGAGGACTACCTTATTCACAGAGATGGAGTTCAACCAAACAAGGACTACCTAAACCACAGGATGAAGTTTAAATAAGCAAGGATTTACTTCAATCACAAGATAGGGTTTAACCAAGAGAAAATTGTCTGTTATTACCCACAGTTTTTGCACTGGGCTTTTTTTCTCTTTAGAAGCAAATAAAAGTTGTGTTACAGTCCGCATGCAGAGGATGAGAGGAAATAAGTTGAGAACAGGATTTCCAATAAATAAAATTCAGTTGCAGCCTAAGAGTAACAATGAAGTCACCAAAGTCTATTTTTGGCACAAAGTTCAGATTTACAAATGCAGGCTTCACCGAGTCTTTAATTCTGTACTAATTTTCACTATTTCTATTTTTTACGGATGAATACAGCAAAAAGGTGAGAGAATTTATTAAATAAAATTTATATTTTTTATATATATATATATATATATTTATATAATATATTAAAATGTATTTACATTGAAAAGACATCCGCTTCGCATCGCATTCCTCAAACAGAAGTCATATAAATGGGGCTGAATTTAACGCCCCTCTCTTTTACCCTCGCTGTACAAGAACCTAGCTAGCTAAACAAACCTCTAGTGAGAATAGCCATGTCCCTTAGTGGACGTAGTACATCCAGTAGACCAGGTTGAAGAAGGTAAAGGCGATGGGGAAGATGACGCGGGACCACTTGTCTATGGCGTTGACATCCGTCAGGTCTGGGATCTTGACTTTGAGCTGCGACGCCCTCCTCCTCAAACGACTCTTCTTGTGGCCGACAGGCCGGTCGAGGGCCGGTCGACCATACAGGTCTCGGCTGGCCATGGGCTTGCGGTACTGTATGCTGGCGCTGTCGTAGGAGAACATGGTGGCCCGTGGGTCGTTGAGAGCCCCTATCATCTCGGCCCCGGTCATCCCGGCCATGCCACCCATCCCACCCATCTCGTTACGGATCTCCAGATTGGTCAGGAGGATGTTGCCATGGGCGTCCACCTGGGGAGGGAGATGGGAACAGGAAGAGAGGTCACAATATATTACAGAACACAACAGACCATGAGCTTTGAGCATTTGAAGTTTGGAAAACATTTAAGCTCATAATGCCAATTCTAATCTCTTTCGTCTATTTTAATATGCCAGAGACGCGAGATTACTCCCAATCCCTACCTGCACTTTGTTACTCTCCAGACGGCTCTTGTTTTCATTATTGGTTTTAGCTGCTTTCTCTGCCACCTTTTTCTGTAAGTGAGGCCCCCGACCGAAGAAGATGTAGTTAACAAACGCGTACTCCAGCAGGGCCAGGAAGACAAACACGAAGCAGCCCATCAGGTAGATGTCTATAGCCTTGACATAGGGGATTTTGGGTAAAGTCTCTCTCAAGTGGGTGTTGATGGTGGTCATGGTCAGCACAGTGGTTATACCTGGTGGAGGAAGAGAAATGAAGGAAAGGCTCAGGGTCAGGGTTAGTTTAGGTTTCAGATGAGGGCACTTCAACTCCTATACAGGGTGTGGAGGCTTTTGTCTTTCAAGACACATGCCCTAAGTAATGGGAGACTTCTGAGTACCACCATATACAGTGCATTCGGAAAGTATTCAGACCCCTTGACTTTTCCCACATTTTGTTACATTACAGCCTTATTCTAAAATGGATTCAATAGTTTTTTTCCCTCATCCATGTACACACAATACCCCATAATGACAAAGCAAAAATATTTTTTTGCAAATGTATTAAAAATAAAAACCGGAAATATCACATTTACGTAAGTATTCAGACAGGCCCTTTACTCAGTACTTTGAAGCACCTTTGGCAGCGATTACAGCTTTGACTCTTCTTGGATATGATGCTACAAGCTTGGAACACCTGTATTTGGGGAGTTTTTCCCATTCTTCTCTGCGATTTTAAAAATATTAAAATAAAATGTAACCTTTTTAACTAGGCAAGTCAGTTAAGGATTTACAATGATGGCCTACCGGGAACCGTGGGTTAACTGCCTTGTTCAGGAGCAGAATGACAGATTTAAGAATGGCAGATCTTCTCAAGCTCTGTCAGGTTGAATTGCTGCACCACCATTTTCAGGTCTCTCTAGAAATGTTCGATCGGGTTCAAGTGCGAGCTTTGGCTGGGCCACTCAAGGACATTCAGAGACTTGTCCCGAAGCCACTCATGCGTTGTCTTGGCTATGTGCTTAGGGTCATTGTCCTGTTGGAAGGTGAACCTTCACCCCAGTCTAAGGTCCTGAACACTCTGGAGCAGGTTTTAATCAAGGATCTCTCTGTACTTTGCTCCGTTCACCTTTCCTTCATTCCTGACTAGTCACCCAGTCCCTGCAGCTGAAAAACATCCCCACAGCATGATGCTGCCACCACCATGCTTCACCGTTGGGATGGTGCCAAGTTTCCTCCAGACGTGACGCTTGGCATTCAGGCCTAAGAGTACAATCTTAGTTTCATTAGACCAGAGAACCTTGTTTCTCATGGTCTGAGAGTCGAGGTGCTTTTTGGCAAACTCCAAGCGGGCTGTCATGTGCCTTTTACTGAGGAGTGGCTTCCGTCTGGCCACTCTACCATAAATGCCTGATTGGCGGAGTGCTGCAGAGATGGTTGACCTTCTGGAAGGTTCACCCATTTCCACAGAGGAACTCTGGAGCTCTGTCAGAGTGACCATTGGGTTCTTGGTCACCTCCCTGACCAAGGCCATTCTCCCCCTATTGCTCAGTTTGGCCGGGCGGTCAGCTCTTGGAAGAGTCTCGGTGGTTCCAAACTTCTTCCATTTATGAATGATGGAGGCCACTTGGCTTGGTTTTTGCTCAGACATGCACTGTCAACTGTGGGACCTTATATAGACAGATGTGTGCCTTTCTAAATCATGTCCAATCAATTTAATTTACCACAGGTGGACTCCAAGTTGTAGAAACATCTCAAGGATAATCAATGGAAAGAGAATGCACCTGAGCTCAATTTCAAGTATCATAGCGAAGGGTCTGAATATGTATGTAAATAAGGTATCTGTCGAATAACCTGTTTTTGCCTTGTCATTATGGGTTATTGGGTGTATATTGATGAGGAACAAAAGATGTGTATCCATTTTTTAATAAGGCTGTAATGTAACAAAATGTGGAAAAAGTAAAGGGGCCGGAATACTTTCCGAATGTACTGGGGGAAAGGATGTGGAAATGCCCCCTGCATGACTTGAAGATCCCTTCACCCCAATAACGCAACCCAGTCCAAAGCTGCATTTTAAATGCATTGACTTCTGGATGGGGTACAAGCTCAGAATGCTAATAAACCACTCATATTATTGGCTTTGTATTAAACCAAATTGTGTGAATAAGGGGAAAATTATAAACTGTTTGGATCTGAAGGTGGTTCATACCATTATGTTACCTACGTTGACCTGATACATACATACCTTATAAAATTTACCTGTGAAAATGTCAGATGACTGTGGCCATCAGTGCCCGTCACATGCATGACACCTCTGAGGTCCAGGTGAAAACACTGGACAAGCATAGATCCAGAACATCAGAGCAGTGTGATATTCTATTCTAGTGCGACAGTCCTCAGAAGAGCAATACACAGGTAGATAGTGCCTTGGTGTGAAGTTGTCACTCAGCCACAACGTTACATTCACTGTGACACAGAGACTCTTGAGAGCCTGAGTTGACAAGAACAAGCTGACCTAACTCAACATGGCTCAGTACACAGGCATTCCAATCCCTCATACACTTCACCTCATATCAGTCAACTGCTCACTTCATACAAACAGATGGATGCAAAATAGTGCCCTGCATTAGCTAATTGTACTGGGATCACAAGATTCAAGATCACACTTTGCGTGGGATTTTTTTTGTTGTACAATGGTCGACACAAAATTGTTACATTAAAATAACATGAGTTTCATGTCATTATCAGTATACAAGACTTAGGTTTGTAAGACTTTAGTATACAAAACTATGTACACCAATGTAGGCTACATGTATGAACTGTATAAAATGATGTACAGTATATTACTCACTTAGGCGTGAGACTCATAAAGGAAAAGACACGCTCCCATAATACTCAGCCATGCATAATCAGTTCCACATTAGATACAGCGCCGTGAAAAAGTATTTGCCCCCTTTCTGATTTTCTCTACTTTTGTATATTTTTGATTCTGAATGTTATGAGATCTCCAACCAAAACCTAACATTAGATAAAGGGAACCTGAGTTTACAAAAAATGAATAATGTATACTTATGTAATTAACAAAGTTATGCAACACCCAATTCCCTTGTGTGAAAACGTGACTGTCCCCTAACAATAGCTGGTTGTGTCACCTTTAGCTGCAATAACTGGTTGTGTCACCTTTAGCTGCAATAACTGGTTGTGTCACCTTTAGCTGCAATAACTGGTTGTGTCACCTTTAGCTGCAATAACTGGTTGTGTCACCATTAGCTGCAATAACTGGTTGTGCCACCTTTAGCTGCAATAACTGGTTGTGTCACCTTTAGCTGCAATAACTGGTTGTGTCACCTTTAGCTGCAATAACTGGTTGTGTCACCTTTAGCTGCAATAACTGGTTGTGTCACCTTTAGCTGCAATAACTGGTTGTGCCACCTTTAGCTGCAATAACTGGTTGTGTCACCTTTAGCTGCAATACCTGGTTGTGCCACCTTTAGCTGCAATAACTGGTTGTGTCACCTTTAGCTGCAATAACTGGTTGTGCCACCTTTAGCTGCAATAACTGGTTGTGTCACCTTTAGCTGCAATAACTGGTTGTGCCACCTTTAGCTGCAATAACTGGTTGTGTCACCTTTAGCTGCAATAACTGGTTGTGCCACCTTTAGCTGCAATAACTGGTTGTGTCACCTTTAGCTGCAATAACTGGTTGTGCCACCTTTAGCTGCAATAACTGGTTGTGCCACCTTTAGCTGCAATAACTGGTTGTGCCACCTTTAGCTGCAATAACTGGTTGTGCCACCTTTAGCTGCAATAACTGGTTGTGCCACCTTTAGCTGCAATAACTGGTTGTGCCACCTTTAGCTGCAATAACTGGTTGTGCCACCTTTAGCTGCAATAACTGGTTGTGCCACCTTTAGCTGCAATAACTGGTTGTGCCACCTTTAGCTGCAATAACTGGTTGTGCCACCTTTAGCTGAAATAACTGGTTGTGCCACCTTTAGCTCAAATAACTGGTTGTGCCACCTTTAGCTGCAATTACTGGTTGTGCCACCTTTAGCTGCAATAACTGGTTGTGTCACCTTTAGCTGCAATAACTGGTTGTGTCACCTTTAGCTGCAATAACTGGTTGTGTCACCTTTAGCTGCAATAACTGGTTGTGTCACCTTTAGCTGCAATAACTGGTTGTGTCACCTTTAGCTGCAATAACTGGTTGTGTCACCTTTAGCTGCAATAACTGGTTGTGTCACCTTTAGCTGCAATAACTGGTTGTGTCACCTTTAGCTGCAATAACTGGTTGTGTCACCTTTAGCTGCAATAACTGGTTGTGTCACCTTTAGCTGCAATAACTGGTTGTGTCACCATTAGCTGCAATAACTGGTTGTGCCACCTTTAGCTGCAATAACTGGTTGTGTCACCTTTAGCTGCAATAACTGGTTGTGTCACCTTTAGCTGCAATAACTGGTTGTGTCACCTTTAGCTGCAATAACTGGTTGTGTCACCATTAGCTGCAATAACTGGTTGTGCCACCTTTAGCTGCAATAACTGGTTGTGTCACCTTTAGCTGCAATAACTGGTTGTGTCACCTTTAGCTGCAATAACTGGTTGTGTCACCTTTAGCTGCAATAACTGGTTGTGTCACCTTTAGCTGCAATAACTGGTTGTGCCACCTTTAGCTGCAATAACTGGTTGTGTCACCTTTAGCTGCAATACCTGGTTGTGCCACCTTTAGCTGCAATAACTGGTTGTGTCACCTTTAGCTGCAATAACTGGTTGTGCCACCTTTAGCTGCAATAACTGGTTGTGTCACCTTTAGCTGCAATAACTGGTTGTGCCACCTTTAGCTGCAATAACTGGTTGTGTCACCTTTAGCTGCAATAACTGGTTGTGCCACCTTTAGCTGCAATAACTGGTTGTGTCACCTTTAGCTGCAATAACTGGTTGTGCCACCTTTAGCTGCAATAACTGGTTGTGCCACCTTTAGCTGCAATAACTGGTTGTGCCACCTTTAGCTGCAATAACTGGTTGTGCCACCTTTAGCTGCAATAACTGGTTGTGCCACCTTTAGCTGCAATAACTGGTTGTGCCACCTTTAGCTGCAATAACTGGTTGTGCCACCTTTAGCTGCAATAACTGGTTGTGCCACCTTTAGCTGCAATAACTGGTTGTGCCACCTTTAGCTGCAATAACTGGTTGTGCCACCTTTAGCTGAAATAACTGGTTGTGCCACCTTTAGCTCAAATAACTGGTTGTGCCACCTTTAGCTGCAATTACTGGTTGTGCCACCTTTAGCTGCAATAACTGGTTGTGTCACCTTTAGCTGCAATAACTGGTTGTGTCACCTTTAGCTGCAATAACTGGTTGTGTCACCTTTAGCTGCAATAACTGGTTGTGTCACCTTTAGCTGCAATAACTGGTTGTGTCACCTTTAGCTGCAATAACTGGTTGTGTCACCTTTAGCTGCAATAACTGGTTGTGTCACCTTTAGCTGCAATAACTGGTTGTGTCACCTTTAGCTGCAATAACTGGTTGTGTCACCTTTAGCTGCAATAACTGGTTGTGTCACCTTTAGCTGCAATAACTGGTTGTGTCACCATTAGCTGCAATAACTGGTTGTGCCACCTTTAGCTGCAATAACTGGTTGTGTCACCTTTAGCTGCAATAACTGGTTGTGTCACCTTTAGCTGCAATAACTGGTTGTGTCACCTTTAGCTGCAATAACTGGTTGTGTCACCTTTAGCTGCAATAACTGGTTGTGCCACCTTTAGCTGCAATAACTGGTTGTGTCACCTTTAGCTGCAATAACTGGTTGTGCCACCTTTAGCTGCAATAACTGGTTGTGTCACCTTTAGCTGCAATACCTGGTTGTGCCACCTTTAGCTGCAATAACTGGTTGTGTCACCTTTAGCTGCAATAACTGGTTGTGCCACCTTTAGCTGCAATAACTGGTTGTGTCACCTTTAGCTGCAATAACTGGTTGTGTCACCTTTAGCTGCAATAACTGGTTGTGCCACCTTTAGCTGCAATAACTGGTTGTGCCACCTTTAGCTGCAATAACTGGTTGTGCCACCTTTAGCTGCAATAACTGCAACCAAATGCTTCCTGTAGTTGTTGATCACTCTCTCACATCGCTGCAGAGGAATTTTGGCCCACTCTTGCATACAAAACTGGTTTAACTCAGCGACATTTGTGGGTTTTTATGCATGAACTGCTGGTTTCAAGCATCTTAATTGGGATTAGGTCTGGACTTTGAACAGGCCATTCCAAAATTTTGTTTTGTAGCTTTTTAACCATTTTCATGTAGACTTTTGTGTGTTTTGGATCATTGTCTTGCTCCATGACCCAGCTACGCTTCAGTTTCAGCTCACAGACAGATGGCCTGACATTCTCCTGTATAAATCTCTGATACAGAGCAGAATTCATGGTTACTTCTATTAAGGCAAGTCATCCAGGTCCTGAGGCAGCAAAGCATCCCAAACTATCACACTACCACCACCACCATGCTTGACCGTTGATATGAGGTTCTTACTGTGGAATGCAGTGTTTGGTTTTTGCCAAATATAACGAGACCCATCTCGCCCAAAAAGTTGACTGAAGTTAGCCAAAAAGCACCTGAAAGCACCTTAATGATCATCAAGACTCTTGGAAAAGGTTTATATGGACAGATGAGTAAAAAGTATAACTTTTTGGACAACATGGGTCCCATTATGCCTGGCAAAAACCAAACACTGCATTACACAGTAAGAACCATATACCAACGGTCAAGCATGGTGGCGATAGTGTGATAGTTTTGGTTCATGCTTGAAAACCCACTGAGTTAAAATAGTTAAACATGGAAGAGTGGGACAAAATTCCTCCACAGCGATGTGAGAGACTGATCAACAACTACAGGAAGTGTTTGGTTGTAGTCATTGCAGCTAAAGGTGACAAAGCCAGTTATTGAGTGTAAGGGGGGCATTAGGTGTTGCATAACATTTGTTTATGATAAACATTTAATAAGTATGTAATTGTTGTGTTATTTGTTCACTCAGGTTCCCTTTATCTAATATTAGGTTTTGGTTGAAGATCTAATAACATTCTGTATCAAAAATATGCAAAAGTAGAGAACATTTGAAATACTTTTTCACAGCACTTTAGTTCGTAGACAAGATTCTACATTTTTGCACGTACAGTACCAGACAAAAGTTTGGACACACCTACTCATTCAAGGGTTTTTCTTTCAAAGCTGTAATCAAGACAGTGTGGCTACTTTGAAGAATCTCAAATATAAAATATATTTTGATATGTTTAACACTTTTTTGGTTACTACATGATTCCATATGTGTTATTTCATAGTTTTGATGTCTTCACTATTATTCTACAATTTAGAAAATAGTTAAAATAAAGAAACACTTGTAA
This sequence comes from Oncorhynchus masou masou, assembly GCF_036934945.1. Taxonomy (NCBI): domain Eukaryota; kingdom Metazoa; phylum Chordata; class Actinopteri; order Salmoniformes; family Salmonidae; genus Oncorhynchus; species Oncorhynchus masou. The sequence continues at coordinate 29,969,428 of NC_088232.1, forward strand.
AGCACACCCCCAAGCGTGCCATCATCTTGATAACAGTAAGCCTGCCAGACCGCACATTATAAACAGCAGGCATTAAAGGTGACCGAAGAGTGTGAAATACTTGGAAAATGTGACCACATTTCAGGCATTTGACCATTCAAAGCAAATGCAGTGTCTGTATATGCCGTATGTGTTTTCTTTAAACCCAGTAGCCTGTATTAGTGGATACGTCCCAATCAGAAAAAAATTGAACACAACTGGAGCCACAATTTTTGTACCAGGAACAAGGACCGGAAGCAGCGTTATGGTATTTAGCCAAAGAGTACAGGAGCAGTAGTCGCTCTAGCTAGCTTAATAACTGTGGCGTTAAATATTTACACTTTTACAGTTAGTTAGTTAGCAACTGTTTCTTCACTAGCTACAGTAACGCTCCCTCATAATGCCTCCCAAAATGTTGTTTACTGATTCTCTAGTTCTCTGCTTGTTCCAGAGAAGGTCTGATGAGTTTGCTTTTGTACATTTCAGCTCTCACCTTAAACTCAGGTCATATCCCTGATGCACACCAATGAGTCAGTAGCTAGTCAGGGGTGTTTTTTGTAAGGGTACAAACTGCCTCAGGGGTAGGACAACCATGAATGTGAGGCCACAAGGACACACTCTGCTGAGGGGTGTGTGTGTTTGTGTGCACACTCAGGGATGACTGTGAGAATTTCAGGATTAATCTCTGACCTCCATGTTTTGGGTGTAAGGAAACTCATATTCCCATGGGTCGGTGGATGGGGTAAAATAATCACTGTGTTTTAGAGGATGAATACTGTACCTTTGGGGCTGTGTGTGTCATTCAGACTGTGATACATCTTCAGACTGTGATGCATACCGCCTTGGGGGCAGTGTGTAAGTAGAAGTTCTGCCTAGGGGGTAGTGTGTTAGTGTACACTCTGCCTAAGGGGGCTGTGTGTGTGTAAGTATACACTCTACGCTACCTAAGTGGCTATGTGCAAAGGTACACTCTAACGAGAGGGATGTGTACTATATGCCCATAGGGAGCAGTGTACAATTATACACTGCCTTGGGTACTGCGTGGAGAGACATTCTATGCTCTGCTGTGTATAGGGGCGCCTTCTGCCTGCAACACAAGCCTACAAAGACAACGACCTAACCCCCCCCGGACAGCCCATAGAATAACCCTAAGACAAAGACCTAAACCCCCAACATGGACAACTCATAGAATAACCCAAAGACACCGACCTAAACAACCCCCACATGGACAACCCATAGAATAACCCAAAGACAACGACCTAAACAACCCCCACATGGACAACCCATAGAATAACACAAAGACAACGACCTAAACAACCCCCACATGGACAACCCATAGAATAACCCAAAGACAACGACCTAAACAACCCCCACATGGACAACTCATAGAATAACCCAAAGACACCGACCTAAACAACCCCCACATGGACAACCCATAGAATAACCCAAAGACACCGACCTAAACAACCCCCATATGGACAACCCATAGAATAACCCAAAGACAATGACCTAAACAACCCCCACATGGACAACCCATAGAATAACCCAAAGACAACGACCTAAACAACCCCCACATGGACAACCCATAGAATAACCCAAAGACACCGACCTAAACCCCCCACATGGAAAACCCATAGAATAACCCAAAGACACCGACCTACAGCCCCCCACATGGACAACCCATAGAATAACCCAAAGACACCGACCTAAACAACCCCCACATGGACAACCCATAGAATAACCCAAAGACAACGACCTAAACAACCCCCACATGGACAACCCATAGAAGAACCCAAAGACAACGACCTAAACAACCCCCACATGGACAACCCATAGAATAACCCAAAGACACCGACCTAAACCCCCCACATGGAAAACCCATAGAATAACCCAAAGACACCGACCTACAGCCCCCCACATGGAAAACCCATAGAATAACCCAAAGACACCGACCTACAGCCCCCCACATGGACAACCCATAGAATAACCCAAAGACACCGACCTACAGCCCCCCACATGGACAACCCATAGTATAACCCAAAGACACCGACCTACATCCCCCCACATGGACAACCCATAGAATAACCCAAAGACACCGACCTAAAGCCCCCCACATGGACAACCCATAGAATAACCCAAAGACACCGACCTAAAGCGACTCTGGCCGCAGACGCGTCATAGTTGATCCAGAAGGAGACCCAGGATAGGATGGTGATCAGGGTGGAGGGCATGTAGGTCTGTAGGATGAAGTAGCCAATGTTCCTCTTCAGCTTAAAACTCAGAGAGAGCCTCGGGTAGGAGCCTGGGAGACCAAACACAGTTTTCACGTCGGAGTAGGATAACGTTTCCCCCTAGACGCTGAACTAAGGTCAGTTTAGCATTTAGGGGTAAGATTATCCTATCTTTGTGCCTGAGAGAACTTCTACCCGGTGCTTATGTGGCAGTTACATTCTGCCACATTCTCTAATGTTAGACACTCTTAAGTGGAACATCAGAAACTTTAATTAATAATAGACTAGGGTAAGGGTTAGTAATCAGATTGTTACCTGTAGCAAACACTGCTTTTGTGGATTGGATGTGGTAGTCTATAATAGAGAATTGGGGAAGTTCGATGTTCTCCACCCCAGTCACTGAATTATCACCTTTCCAGTAGAACTCGATGTCATCAGTGGTGTACCCATCTGTGAGAGGGAGAGACTGTTACATCATCTAAAATGGACAGACAGAAGGCTACCTACCGTATGTCATGGGTGGTGTACCCACCTGAGAATCTGACAGAATGGAACGCCATTCAACATAGACAGACAGGCAGAAAGCTGCAGTGTCATTGAGAGTGTATTTGTCTGAAGCGCTGGGTCAAGTCTTTTTCTAACACTTCTCTTTGCCTGGTATTAGATGGAACAGGAATGAAACAGTCAGTTATTGGCCTTTCAGTAATTAGGTAAACTTAATTGGACTGCGTTGGCTTTTTCTCCCCTCAGACTCTTGCGCTTATCTAAAGGAACCGCAGGATTTCAGGGAATTAGCTGCTTCTCCTTACTGTCTGTACTCAGTGGTTGTCTTTCTTTCCCATTCCCCATTTAATGTATGTGTGAGAGGGTCTTGGGTTATCAGATCACCCCTGAAGCCATAAGGGTATAGGAGAATGACATGTAAAGAAATGTGTAGACCAATATGGAGATAGTTTTTTTATGAGACTGCGAAGAATAAAACAGCAGAACTGGATGTTTTCCCATGTATCAGTGTCCACAGCTAGAAACTGGACCAGATTGTCCCCAGCTAGAAACTGGACCAGATTGTCCACTGCTAGAAACTGGACCAGATTGTCCCCAGCTAGAAACTGGACCAGATTGTCCCCAGCTAGAAACTGGACCAGATTGTCCACAGCTAGAAACTGGACCAGATTGTCCCCAGCTAGAAACTGGACCAGATTGTCCCCAGCTAGAAACTGGACCAGATTGTCCCCAGCTAGAAACTGGACCAGATTGTCCACTGCTAGAAACTGGACCAGATTGTCCATGGCTAGAAACTGGACCAGATTGTCCACTGCTAGAAACTGGACCAGATTACCCACAGCTAGAAAATGGACCAGATTGTCCACAGCTAGAAACTGGACCAGATTGTCCACAGCTAGAAACTGGACCAGATTGTCCACTGCTAGAAACTGGACCAGATTGTCCCCAGCTAGAAACTGCAAAGTGCAAAGGTTGGATCCGATATTTCCCATTAGGGTATAAAATGAAATAAATTAGAACAATTCAAATGAAGATAATAACTTTAAGGCCTGGCCAAATCAGTGCCAGCAGCGTTGGTGCATCGAAGAGTAGTAAACCGTAGTCTTTATTGTTGCTTAAAATTATTATTACGCTAGGTAATTGTATGTCATAATTAAGACAGATGACATGATAGAGGGTTTGAGTAAAGTGTTGCCAAAAGTATTAATATATCACCCCGGTCAATTCATTCATCTAGCAGCTCCACAAGATCTTATAGTGATTTCCAGAACCTTGTCATAATACCCAAAGCCAAGCGTCCACATCTGTGCAGATTGATTTAACTACGCATGCAGGTACCATCTATTATTTAAATGGCACTCTGGCCAAGTTTGATTTAACAAGAAACGACCAGTTTGCATTAGTTGGCGTAAAGTGCTGTAGTTTTTTCCCTGCTTGATGTACGTTATGTCCTCGATGGGAGAGATATTTTGCTACGGTTTGGAATAGATTAATCCCTTACCTGAGGCACATAGACCTGTGTAACAGAAGAATGTGTGAAAATGAATGGACTGAGAGAAAGTCATCATGAGATGTGTAGATTAAGTGAAACAGAAAGTAATTGTAAAATGTAGTTTGGGCCAGTTTCAGTAACCTAGATTATGCCTATTCCTGGACTAAAAAGCATGCTCAATAGGAAATCTCTATTGAAAGTGTGTTTTACTACATGAATAGCCTCGATCTGGGTCTGGAAACTGTCCCTTAGGGCTTATTCAATAGCACCCATAGAGTCACATAGACCTCAGATCTGTGTGTAGGGACAAGCTTTCGTAAACATGCCCAGTATTGATAAATGGCACAAGTGAAGCTGAGATAAGTCTCTACAGTGATGTCACACACACACACTGGCACTCACAGCTCTCGATCTCCAGGGTGCAGTTCTGTTCGTCCAGAGGGTATCTACGCAAATCCATCATGCAAGCTGCCGTAGTGGTGATCCTGAGAGGGGGGCGGGAACAATAACGAGAGAGAGAGGGGGAGTAGGAATGTAGAGAGAGAGAAGTAGAGGGGTGGGGGAAGGTAGATATTCTATAATTTTCTTGTATCTAGCCCAGAAATTTGAAATATACCCCCACATCCCATTGGACTAATGTCTCACAAACCCGTACCGTGATGTATGTCCTTACAAGTGCAGAGCATACAGTATAAAATCTGTGTGAACACACATACTGTATATCATATACAAGGAGTACAGAGAAACAAGAGAAAATATAAGACCTACTTAAAATGTCGTTTTTTGGGGTGTGTGTTACATTCCATAACATTTTATATAAACACTTTCAGGTGCACAGTGAAAAAGGTTGACCTAATAATGGAGAGAAATGAAAAACGCATCCTTCTCGCACACAATGACTCAGGAAGCACACACAGTACATACTCAGCATTCTATTGCACAAATCCCTCCTTGGTTTCACTGGAAATTGAACTCTCCGTTTCTCACCCATAATTGCCTTCATACTGCTTAAGTCATGACTGTGCCCTCCCTCTTTGAAATGCTCCATGTTCCATCTTAATTAGCACTATGATTAATTAAGAATGAACACAAAAAATCCAGGCAATCGGTGGACTTTAAAATCCGTGACTTATTCGCTTTGAGGTCTCATTTGAAGGAGCACACTTCAATTTGACTATTTTGGATTGAATTTGTGCTACACTGCTTTCATTCTTTTAGTATTGATTCAACCCAAAATGTTCAGAAACAGTGAGATTGCTGTGCTTATGTACTCATTGCGTTAATTCGGTCTCTGACAGAAAAGGGTCAAGGTTGTGGCCACATGCAGCCGTGTTATTACAGGCTGCTTGCCGAGGGGTTGGCTGGTCCTTGGAAGGGAAAGGGTCAGAGTTACATCTGTTGTTGTGTTCTCTCTGCTCAGAAACCACATACGATAAGAATAGGATGTCGTTTTAATATTGATTTTAATGTAAACCGCCTTTGCTGAGTAAAGGATTAAACTTAAAGCATAGTGTGGAGGAGTCACTGTTCATAGCTAATCAAAATCATTGCGCTCTCTGAAGCTTGGCTGGTACATAAAATCTGCAAATTCAGACAAACAAAAAGGTGTAATGGGTCCTCACTCAAAAAGAAGTTGCATAAATTACATAAGATGTTCAGAGAATAAGTGCATCTAACATGTTCGCACATTGGTATATCATTGTGAACAGGGAACCATTACTGTAAAGTGTGTGTCCCTTTTCCACTGCATAATCCGTGTAAAATGAGAGGAGACACACACACACACACACACACACACACACACACACACACACACACACACACACACACACACACACACACACACACACACACACACACACACACACCGAGACTGCCAGGATGTGAGTCATAGCCAGCAATGCATTCACCTAACCCAACCTGAGCCCTCTAGCTGTTTGAGACATTTCCAGGGATCCTCTGCAGTTTCTCCATTTATTCTCCAGCTTCTCCTGCCGCAAAATATCATGCATCGATGAGCACCTAAAACTCACTCAAGCTGCCACTCGTTTGTTTTGGGTGACGAAACCATCGCCAAAACATAAAAAGCATAGTAGTACATGCTAAATTTGAAATCCATCCCAATGCCCATACCTATGCACCTACAGTACGTTGATCTGAAAGCATTGGATAGTTATCTCCAATATTGCCTATCAGAAGTCAAGGCTGATCTATAACAATACTGTTTAGTATACCAATCCTTTCAGATCCAGATGGAGTCCCAAGGGGCTAGGGATGGATTTGGAATGTAGCAATACAACCATCCATGTAAAGGGCATTCTAAAAGTCCAGTGGTGGTCATCTGTGCATAAGTCCTGGTCTTCGTCCAATCCAAGAGCCCTGCCTTGTAAAAATGAATCTCACTGGCCCATAGCCATTCTCCTCACTGAGTGATAGCGAGTGTCCAGTGAGACCAATATCTGTCAATTTCAGCCACAACGATGTTGAGAACTGAGAAGCCCTGGGCATGAATATTCAGCATTTCATCAAACATTTCTGCAGCTGAATATTCTTTGGCTGTCGACCATGTCTCAAACCCACCAGATGCATTAGGGTGGTCTGGATGAATTATAAAGCAGCTGCAGAGATGGGGTAAAAATAGAGCATCAGCTCCTCCATACCGTAGGGGTGTCAGTAAGGGTTTACCCTACTTTACAGCAGGGAGCCCGGAGCACTATGCCCACTCCCAGTCTATTACCCCAGTGTGTAACATCCCCTCCCCATCAGATCAATGCCGATCAGGAAAAGAGGTGGGCTTTGCATCCGTGATGGTATTACGTGTCATGTTTAAGTGATAGATGTTACGGGTGTGACTGACTGCAGCACTAGTATTGGTTTGTGTTTTCTGAGATGGCTAATGCAGTTGGTGAGAGTATTGCATTGCTCATGTGAGAGGAATCTTATCTACTGGGATGACTGACATTGGAGAAGTGATGCTCTGAAAATGTCTGCAGTTATACTAGTATAGTGGTTATAAGATTGTCATTTCATTTATCCAGGATATTCCACTCAGTAACGATTGATATTGTTTTCCAGGGGAAGAGGAAGGTAAAACATGCTCAACTCTATTGTCTTGCTTTAAAAATACAACAAACTGTAAAAGGGTGCTAGCTAGAAAGATGTTGTTCTGTTAAATAATCTAACATTTTACTGCAATTAAAGCTTTTTGTTATGACGGCTATACTTCATAAAATGTTAATCACACAGACACTCTCTTTTCCTTCACATGCTGAAGCACCGGGAGTAGAGGTGGCAGTGCTGCCTAAAAATTAGTAATTACAGCAATGAGTGTTATGCTAGATTTGATTAAAAGTTGAATTAAAAACATGTTGCCATATTCAATCAATCTTCATTGAGCATAACTAATAGGCCTACTGTTTGTTAGCGTGTGCAGTGACCATTCCGACTGGCCATATGCGTATTGATGGATACATTAAAACGTGAAGGTAGCGTGGCAGCAGACGTGTACACTACAGTAAGTGGTGAGGTCATTCCAGGCAGCCTAAGTATAGCCGGCTCACTGTGAGCAGCAGGCAGAGGCACACTGGCTGAATAATTGTGTGGTCTGCGGGGAATAATAATTCTGCAGCATTCGAGTGTGAAGACGTCTCCCCGCTCAACGTGGAACTGGGAGAATTGTGTGTGAGGAGCGAAGCAGATGAAAGTCAAAAGTTGTCACAATGACATGCAAGTTATTTCGGCGTGCTCTCGCGAGGGAGGCAGGGAGAGAAGACGAGAGGAAGACTGAACGACAGAGTAGTATTCAGATTATACACAGACAGGCACTCACTCACAATGGGCCCAGACATCAGAGATAGACATCAGAGCAGGGGAGACACTGACACTGACAGATAGCCACATGAATGACATGCTTATGGGGCGTAGTAACTGTCTGTTAGTGTAATGTAGAACGACAGGGCTGTGCTTAAGACATGGCCATGGTTCAGGATGTTAGTCAATTAGTAATGCTCGACTGAGTATCATAAGAATTACGTAGTCATGGTTCATAATATCCTAGCATTGCATGACTACGCGTCAAAGAAAATTACAATCATGGCATAGGATATTTAAGTATAAAGTGCCTTAGGAAATGACAGAGCCATACCAAAGATATATTGTTTATTGTTAACAAAAAAAAGTATTGCAGCAGTGGTCAGGGACATGGGTAGAACTGAAACATCATCAATTCCAGTAACTATAAACTAGTACCAACAAGGAACGTACACTACAGTACCACTGGGTAACTGGATACACTGGGCATCATTTACCTTTAAAGAGACGAGATGGGGACTGGAGATGAGAAACGAGCGGAGCAGGTTTTCCTGGTAGTCCTCCTGGGGAGAGCAGCGTATGGTTGGGGCAGACAGGAGCTGCCAGCGCCAGCAGGGTGACTCACCTGATCCTCCTGAGAGGCATGGCTATTGCTAATGAATCTCTCCGCAGGCCCGTGCCAGCCAGCACCCAGGCCACTGCTGCTCACCCAACAGGCTGACAGCTCAACTCAAACCAAGCTAATAATGATATTTTAATATATTAATGTGGCTTTCTACAGTAGACTAGCTTGAAATGTCAATTAAAAGGATTTGTTCAAGGCACACTAAGCAATAAGACGTCATCATACACATAGCGGGGCTACTTCCTGTTTACAGACGTCAACAACAACAGAATCCAAATCGGCCAAACTACTAGTATGTGTGCATGCCCACACTGGCAAGAGCCATGGCAATATGTCCTGCTGTGTATGATGATGTCATGTTGCTGAGTCTACCTTTAAATATGCCCTTCAAAGGACTAAGGAAGAAGCTGAAGGTGAGTTGAGTGTTGGCCTATAGACAGTTGGTGTGTGTATTGAATTTCAATTCAGTCAATTCATGGGGTGAATTCGATTTCAATGTGTAAACAAAGCGGTTGCATAAACATTGCTGCGGCAGGTTAAAATCCAGCCCTAAATGTTACCATGATAATCATGTATATATTGGCACACATGTTCATGCCAATAAGGAGCATGCTGTTCAGCCACCTGGTACACAAAACCAAATCCTTTGGCGTCAACCAAAACAAAATGGTGATACATTTGCATTCCCACTGGGCAAATCTGATTGAATCAACGTTGTATCCACGCAATAAAAAATAAAACATGTAATGTAATGAAGTTAAATCAACGTGAAAAACTGATTGCAGAATTGTGTTTTCACCCAACGTTTAACCTAAATCCAATAACATGGTGACATTTTTGTTGATTTCACGTTGAAATAATGTTGGTTGACAACTCAACCAAATGTAAATCAAAACTAGAAATTGAAATGACATCTGTGCCCAGTGGGTTTTCACCAAATTATACTACAGTCACTATTTCTATGCACCAAAAATAACCCCTCAGATTTATAATGGGCACAGACAATATCATTTTTTATTTAACAAGGCAAGTCAATTAAGAACACATTCTTATTTACAATGATAGCCTGGGAACAGCGGGTTAACTGCCTTGTTCAGGGGCAGAACTACAGATGTTTACCTTGTCAGCTCAGGGATTTGATCTAGCAACCTTTACGGTTACTGGCCCAACACTCTAACCACTAGGCTACCTGCCATCCTGTTTATCTAGCCATAAACCAATACTTAATCAAATTACACATCTAAGACCTTCCACTCCAGCACCACACCAGGTTAGCCACATGCTCGATTCCCTCTTAGCCCTAATTAACCTAACAAGCAACATAAATGTGTACAAAACACTTCAGCGTCTTCACAAAGATATGAACCACACAAGCTGCCTTTTAATCTAGACATTGAGCTCAATCACAACAACTCATACAAATGTAGCTAATGGGATTGATTGCCTGGTTGTCGTTAGCTTCCGCCATGATGTAACCTAGCCCGAGACCTGAAGACAGATGTTAGTGCCAGATGTTAGCTTTCAGAGGTAACGGCTAGATCAGAGACTTAACACTGTCCTCTTTGTGATGGGCGTGTCTCGCTGTCAACACAGGTTTGATTCCAGTCAATGGTCACATTGGTTCCGTGACTTAGATCACACGCCAAGTCTCTTGTCAGCAGCTGAGGTCACTGATGAGCTGATAAGGTTAAAGGGAGATGTATATGAGTCAAATTACTGGGTTTAACTGTGGTGACGTCATTTTGCCTGAATCTTCGAGACAGATGTTATCTCCCAGAACTACCAGCTAGCCTTTAACTCAGCCAGTTAATGAGCTACAGCATGGGGTGACTAACTCTTGCCCTTGAGTTCCTCAGTTTCCACTGGGTTTCCTTTGCTCCCTCACAGTTAATTGATAAATTACTTTAATCCGACCCTGGTAGTCTCGGCAACTGCTGGTTAACAAAAACAAAACACAAATAATGCCTTCCCAGACAAACTATACTTTTTGGCTAGAACCAACATTCAAATGAGCACTAATGACAAAATCCACATCCACTGTCATGATTACAAGATATGACTAACCCGACTAAAGTAATAAACATGTATTGGATCTTCCCTACAAACCCTAGAGATCTGCCTTGTAGCTCAAAAAAAGGATATCTAACTACAGAAACTGTCAAGTCATCATTCTCCCCCACCAAAGCGCTGAATCCCTCTGATCTCCACTGCATTATTGACAGTGGCTGCCCTTCAGTTCCCTTCGTTAGCTCGGTGCGGCTCAGCACTGCAGAGGCAAGGAGGGTAGCATGTTTGCCTGACGACTCAAACTGAATTCCTCCGATGCCATCATTGAAGCCGTTTGTGGTGATGTCAAAATGAAGGGTGTTGTACAAAATAAGTAATCAGCGATTAGATCATCTCTAACCAATCAGAGTATCGAAGCCAATAACGATTTTTTAAACAACGCTTTACCCACATGTGTTCTGGCTCTGGCCCAACCCATCTGTTTCTGGGACCAATCAGATGGTCTAGAATGTACTTCCATTCTAGAAATTGTCGGGGAGGTGCTCAGATCCAGACTCATTGTGGAGAAGAAATTAACATGTGTGGGTGTGGCGTAGCGTTTAGCGGGAGCAAGGAGTTTGGGTAGCCAGACAAGGAGCATGTAGCCTACCAGTCTACACTGCTTCCGTGCTCCAGGACTGCAGGGGAGTACGGCTCCATAAATGATTCCCCACCTGGATCTTCCTCTCACACTCCAGAGGCAGAGGAGAAAGAGCAATGGCAGTTGTTTGATAAGGCTTTGAGGAATGGATGGTCTCCTTGCCTATGTGCAGTTTTTTCCAGTACAGTTGCAGCACACACACACCAAGAGATGATGTGCAGGAGCTTCGGTTGCATGCTCTTAAAACCAACCCCCAGTCTGCAAAATTTGAAGGTCGGCTCCCATTATCACTCATAAGCTCACACAAATGCACAAATAGACACTAAGACGTAGACACACATGCACGCACGCACACACACACACAAACACAGAGGTTAAATTGGACCGGATCCCGCCGGGTCCGAGACCTGGCACCTACAGTATGATCCAAATGAGAACCAGGCGGAGCTGTAACCCAGTACCTTTGGTTATTGGAATTATCTAATGAAAAATTGTTATCCACATTTAACTTTCCACAGCCAACAACACGAGTAAGCAACAGCAAAATCAGACAAACCCATAGTAGAATAGTTTACCTATTCAATTGTTCAGCCTGTCACATTCTATGCCAGAAGATTATATTCCTCTCGAGGCACATTAAAATTGCGAGAGCCACACAGAGAAATATACATGTCCAGTCATTGTACAACATTCTTAATGCAGTTGTGGGAAAACACACCTTTGAAAGCAGTTTTGATGCCCACTGTTAAAAGAGAAGGATCACAGAGCTTTCTAGTGTTACCAGGCTCCACTTATTTCTCAAGTCCAAGAAATTAGTCAAATTCACCATTTGAGACCCTGAGCTTTTAGCAGCGGCATGGTTTATGCGCATTAGTCCTCGCCAATGGCGTTGAATTCATAGGGAAGACAGAGGCTAAATGTAACAGGGGTTAAGTATAACAGGTAGGCATACATTCACAGTACATGATCCTTAGTTGGCTGAGTGCCAGTGGAATGTTTTTATGACATTCAAGTCATCAATACATCAGTTGCTAACTAGAGTTTGTGTTCTGGCTAATATTTGGGCCCAATTGGGTAAATGCACATGGAAAACCCCCAGCCTATTTATAGCCACACCTGCCTGATCATATGGACCAATATGTTACTGAGCTCATTTCTGGAAGGGGAAATTATATTTATGATGTCAGCATCTTTCTATTTTGGAGTAGAATGTCCTTTTTACATAGTAACCAGAACTGACACACCCACATTTGTTTTATTGTATGGGAGGTCCTGGGAATCAAACCCACTACCCTGGCATTGCAGTAGCCACGCTCTACCAACTGATCTACAGAGGAGCCCAAGAACACGGAACGCTGATACGCACACACTCACCTGAGGCCGTAGAGCACAGTTCCGTCAGGATGCAGTCGGATCATTCTGTTCTTCACTGTGACTCCGTGCACAAAGGATTTCTTATCGTTGATGAAGTAGGTGTCAGGGACCCAGAGCGAGTCAGCCACCCTGTTGTCCAGCGTCAGGTTGAGGGGAATCCCTGTGTAGGACAAGCGCTTGTCCCTCCAGGACTGCTGGAAGTACATGGTGATGGTGTAATCCTAGGGGGGTGGAAGAGGAAGAAGGGTTGGGATGGTTAAGCAAACAATAGGAAAGTACATGGTGTATTTTGTTTGTGGGCCGGATTGGCTCTCTGTTCTTGGATGGTTCACTGTGTGCCTATTTGTGTGTGGCACTGTGTCTGGGCCAGGGCCAGAACACACGTGGGTAAACGTCCTTTGTCTGTGTGTTTGAGTGGATGTCTGGTTGGGTTGTCTGTGTGTGTAGCTAAGTGTGTGACTGACTACCTGCATGAGTGTATGAATTAGATCAGTGGTTGCTAACCAGGGGTACTAAGATTGGTGGTACAGGGGGTACTTGAGAAGACTCATGAGACCATAGGCCTACTGGTAAAATACACATGAGGGGGTACTTCAGGGGTACTCCGGGAAGAGCAAAATTCAGTTGGTTGTACAGTAACAGAAAACGATTGGGGGAGCCACTGACTTACAGTATGACTAAGTGTGTATGTGTGAGTGTGTTACCAATTATTCAGACGGAGTCTCTGCTGTCAGTCTGTGTTGCACTGCAGTCTCCCACACAGTTTGCACCTTCTTTTTAAAAATAACTTGGCACAACCACAGACTCTGCAATAAGACCACGTACTGCTGAGGTGAATGAAGTTGTGTAACATCAGTTCTTATTACGCGCAGAAAAACAGGCGACTCTCATGCTCCATTTGGCCCCTCTGCTCCTTGGAGGGGCTGAGCATCTACAGTACCTCCATCACCTGCCCCATGGTCACTCCTGTCACGCCATCCGTCCGGTCCTCAAACTCTCCCCTTTCTCTATACTCCTGCATCAGCACCCCAAACGTCAATCTAACTTCATTTTGAACTTTCACCTGTTTACTCTGTTGTTCTCTCGGTTTACACTTACAGTGCCTATCATAAGTACTCACCCCTCTTGGATTTCTTCACATTTTAATTGTCACAAGTGGGATTAAAACGTATTTAATTGCAATTTTTTGTCAAATGATCCACACAAAATACACTGGAAGAAAAATTCTAAAACATTTTTTAATTAATAAAAAATAAATCTTGATTAGATACTGTAAGTATGCACCCCCTGAGTCAATACATGTTAAAAACATGTTTGGGGTAAATCTCTAAGAGCTTTGCACACCTGGATTATGCTATATATGCCCATTATTAGTTTCAAAATTCTTCAAGCTTGGTCAAGTGGTTGTTGACAGCCATTTTCAAGTTGGTTGAATCTGTGCATGAAATTCAGTACTCGACTGAGAGACCTTATAGATAATTGTGTGTGTGTGTGTGTGTGTGTGTGGGGGGGGGGTACAGAGATGGGGTATTAATTTGAAAATCATGTTTGTCAAATCGGAGGGCCTGTTGTCCGGACCTCTGGCAGTCTCTATAGGGGTGCCACAGGGTTCAATTCTCAGGCCGACTCTCTTCTCTGTATACATCAATGATGTCGCTCTCGCTGCTGGTGATTCTTTGATCCACCTCTACGCAGATGACACCATTCTGTATACCTCTGGCCCTTCTTTGGACACTGTGTTAACTAACCTCCAGATGAGCTTCAATGCCATACAACTCTCCATCTGTGGCCTCCAACTGCTCTTAAATGCAAGTAAAACTAAATGCAAGCTCTTCAACCGATCGCTGCACGCACCTGCCCGCCCGTCCAGCATCACTACTCTGGACGGTTCTGACTTAGAATATGTGGACAACTACAAATACCTAGGTGTCTGGTTAAACTGTAAACTCTCCTTCCAGACTCACATTAAACATCTCCAATCCAAAATTAAATCTAGTATCGGCTTCCTATTTCGCAACAAAGCATCTTTCACTCATGCTGCCAAACACACCCTGGTAAAACTGACCATCCTACCAATCCTCGACTTCACAGTTGCAAATGAGAACTTGTTCTCAACTAGTCTACCTGGTTAAATAAAGGTGGAATAAATGTTGTTTTTTTTAAACATTACGGATAATTTTGTGTAGATCAGTGACCCCCCCAAAAATCGACATTTTACTGCAGCGAGTTAAATCAGGTTCACACAGAGTGTTTCTTGGTAGTCTTAAACAAATCTACTTTGAAACAAATGTATACACTTCACACATGTTTTAATTTTTAATTTCACCTTTATTTAACCAGGTAGGTTAGTTGAGAACAAGTTCCATTTACAACTGCGACCTGGCCAAGATAAAGCAAAGCAGTTCGACACATACAACAACACAGAGTTACACATGGAATAAACAAACATACAGTCAATAATACAGTAGGAAGAAAAGTAAATATACAGTGTGTACAAGTGAGGTAAGATAAGGGAGGTAAGGCAATAAAATAGGCCATAGTGGCGAGGTAATTAAGATATGGCAATTAAACACTGGAGTGATAGATGTGCAGAAGATGAATGTGCAAGTGGAGATCCTGGGCTACAAAGGAGCTAAAGAAATAAAGAAATACAGTATGGGGATGAGGTAGATGGATGGGGTATTTACAGATGGGCTATGTGCAATGATCTGTGAGCTGCTCTGACAGCTGGTGCTTGAAGTCAGTGAGGGAGATAAAGAGTCTCCAGCTTCAGCGATTTTTGCAGTTCGTTCCAGTCATTGGCAGCAGAGAACTGGAAAGAAAGGCGGCCAAAAGAGGAATTGGCTTTGGGGGTGACCAGTGAAATATACCTGCTGGAGAGCGTGCTGTGGGTGGGTGCTTCTATGGTGACCAGGGTAACACATAGCACATAACACCTGCATTGCTTGCTGTTTGGGGTTTTAGGCTGGGTTTCTGTACAGCACTTTGATATATCTGCTGATGTAAGAAGGGCTATATAAATACATGTGATTTGGTTATGCGCATAAAGAAATAAGACGTCTGCACCGTGTCAGATGTATTACATTGAGTTTGCATCCCAGTATTACACTTTATATACATCACAGAAGACAGAAATATAACTCAACCATTTGACATAGAAACATCAGATTTTCTGCGAGAAAAAGAAAAACATGTTAATATTAATAACATTCCACCCATGAATGAGGCCTCTAGAGGGCGCTTTGGTCATTTGACTGCATCTATTTCAATCCCACATTTGTAACTCAACAAAATGTGAAACAATCTAAGAGGGTAAATACTTATGATGGGCACTGTATACTTGAGGGATGCATAAAGGCTTTATAAAAAGCTCCATGCACAGTCATGATAAGCTTGATGCCGACATGAGCTATTGTTGTGTCTATCAATGGCTAAGCCGGAAGGTTAAGTCGGTTTTCGAGATAGTTTAGATAAGTCAAAGAGAGAGAAGAAGGATGATGTGTCAATAAACCTGAGGTGCAATGCAAAGAGCTAATATTTAGGCTCTGCTATAAGCACACTGTCCGATATCAGAGGGTAACTTCCCTTGCATATCAATTGGTGTGCATGACAGTGTGTGAGAGAGAGGGGAGGGTATGGAATGATAATAACAGAGCTGATCATTAGGTGACAGAGACGGTTGCCAAGGTGCATAAGGTCCTCAAGATCACTCAAGGTCTTTGAGAAAAAGACGTGCCAGCAACAGCAAAACATCTGTATGAGAAAGATCTCAACTGTGTTTGTTGTAATTCGGGTACTCTGTTGATATTGAAAATGGTGTGCCAGATTTATCTAGCATTTGCACCAGTGTGAAATTACAGAGGGAATTACGTATAAATAGAAGAGCAAAAAGTCAAACATACTGTGGGAAAGAGATGAGAAAACTAACATGACGGTACATTTAATCACCATGTCTCATTTTAAAGTTCTTTGTTATATACAGTATACATTAAATGCCATTGCCTTTGAAGATACTAATTGTAACGGTTGAATACTTTATCTATAT
Organism: Oncorhynchus masou masou; assembly: GCF_036934945.1. Lineage (NCBI taxonomy): Eukaryota > Metazoa > Chordata > Actinopteri > Salmoniformes > Salmonidae > Oncorhynchus > Oncorhynchus masou. Next base: position 29,986,174 of record NC_088232.1, read on the forward strand.
GTTCAATTAGCTCTCTCTATAGATGTGTTATCGAAGGTCAAGTGAGGTGTTCTCCAGGGCTCTGTTCTGGGGCCGTCTTAAAATCTGCTATTTTTGATCCACTGCTGTGGTTTGATCCAAGTGACAGCACTGCGGCATCTTTTCCCAATCTGAAGACTTGAGGTTGAGGGGACAGCAGAAAACAGGACAAACAAAACCAAATGATTAAAAATGAATGGAGATCATTTATATCAGCCATCCAAAAAGCCTTGCAGGCATTTTGATGAAACACACTTCAAAATGCTTCACTTAACTGCTGGTAACCTTTTCTGAGGGCTGGCAGGGGAGAGTTGCATCACTCCGGTTTCTATCAGTCTAATCTGGGTTGCAAAGCTGCAGTTAAGATTCCACTCACAGCGTTCAAGCTTTCCAGCATTAGTTGCAGTTTGCAAAGATGCCTATGCAGGCATTTCAGAACATGCTTCAGGGAAATAAACTTTCATGAAAAAAAGCTTATTGGAGACACATTTCCACATTTTTCTTTCTTATTCACAGATGAAGGAACAATAAGCTGGTTATCCAAGGACAAACTTAATGTTTTAAAATGTGAACACACTAAATTATTTGTCTGCTTTAAAGCATGTCTACTGCTTTTGCTTAGACTGGGCTGGTAATTTAAAAAAGTTGCTTCAGTACGTTGATAAATGCCAATACGAGATTGATGTGTAAGATCAAGGCCAAGAGATCTGTACCTGTCAACCCTCCGCCATGTGTAAGTGATAACTGCTTCTAGAATGCAGATGTAACAGTATTTACTTTCACTATTACATAAAAGATGGAACCATCCTGTAATTGAGTTGGTCCTCTCAGTCCATATAAGCATATAATCAATTAAATACAGGCTGTCATACTTAAATTTGCACAAATAAGATATTATTAACAGATTAATAACTATATTGGAGAACGTGCGAATTGTATTTAAAAAAAAAACATGATAGATTTAGAAGGCTAATCAGTAAAGTACAGATACAAGCCAATTACCGTACATGTAAAACAATAAATTCCAAATAGGGAATTACAAATCCACAGAAACTGTTAATGAGCAACATAAACCTGGGATGACATAGCTTTAAGTGAGAACTGCTGCCTCATAAGGCTGGGAACAGAGAAGAGGAGGAGAGAGGAGGAGAGAATGGGGGACGTTGCAGCTCTGTCCCTCATTGGGGATGAACATTTTCCTTGGATTCTATTATTAGAAACAGCTGTTCCCCTAGACGCCCGCTTTTCCATCATCACTCTAGCACCTCAGTGTTTCCACAGCAGAAAGTCTTAAACGTGAGCAGAATACCGTTATGCATATGAGAGAGCTAAAGCAGAGTGCCCGCTGCTGCACTGCACACACACACACACACACACACACACACACACACACACACACACACACACACACACACACACACACACACACACACACACACACACACACACACACACACACACACACAGGAAGGGAAACAGGGGCAGGCGTTGCCCTTGGCATGTTTCCTCTCCCTCCCATTTCCTTTGTTGATGTATGATAGGCACTCTTTAAAGTGAGCTCGCCCCTACTCCTCTCCATCTTTCACCGCACCGCGGACGACAACATGGGCTCTCTCCTACGCACGTAAGCACCGCGCTATCCCCTCTGCAGTGTGCTTCTTCGTGACCTAATTCCTCCCAATCCATGCCCATCTACGGGTTGCAGACTGTAATACATCACAGGATAGAGGGAGAGAGGGTGGGAGGAGAAGGGTAGAGATGGCAGTGCAGTCTTCCCTTCCAGCCTAGTTACTGTAAAAACTTCTGCAGCATTTGGCAATAATAATGAAAACAGTTGCTGGCAACTGGGTCTGCAGATATTCATTGGATGAATGGTGCTCATTGCATGAGAGCAGCCTTGTTTCAGATTTTTCTGGGCATCATTGCAGTATTCACTCATGCATTCATGCATGGACACATACATGCAAATAAGCAAACACACACAAAATACCAAATGTCACTATGGCGTACAGCTCCCTCAAAAGACTACAAAATGTCTGCATCTATTCCTCTGTTCTTCTGTAGTATAATCTTCGGATCATTTCCTATGCTTGTGTCTTGAGTGGAAATGTTGCATAGGACTTGTCCTGCTGTTACACTTTCCAAACATGGTTGGATCCCTGACAAAAACAGACATGATACACCATTCAGTCCCACTGAGGAAAGTTTTTGACAAAGGTCTCTGCAGCTTCTTCTGCTGTCGGACGTGCCGATGAAGAAAAGTCAAGCACACAACCCAAGACTCTCACCTGTCAATCAAATTTAAAGATCCCACCAAGTGGTTCTCACAAGTCAGAGAAATTACCAGCCTGCTTAGTGAAAAATGTTAGCTCCGCTTGCATTTAATAACCTGTATAATGTTGTGTTGTTGTGTTTCAAGGTCGTCCAAGACTTCTCTTCATTAATTTACTGTCAATGAGTTATTGAGCAAGATTTGAGTCGTCAAGTCAATGTGCTTTCGAGACATGAGTGCAACTTGGGTGCACAGCATAACTAAGAACTCATCAGATTGTGTAACTAAGTGTTACTGCAGGTGACTGACTATATTGCGATTTGAGTGGACTGAAGCTTGTGTTATATGTCCTTGGATAGGAGGAGGGTTGTGATTGGTTTAATGGTCAGGATGTACATTGAATGTACAGACACAGGTCTTGCATAAAATTTATATGTATGCATACCAGAGATGGGGTCAAATTAATTTAAATTCCAATCAATTGACTGAAGGAATTAGACATGGAGTTGGCTGGAATTCAAATGAATTTAACCCGAACTCAGGGGTCTATACATCTATTGCACACCTCCATATCCACCACTCCCCGCCACCCACCCACCCCCACACCCATGACCACGTCTTCCTATCACTTAAACCAATCACCACCTTCTCCCTTGTTTCCATGCCAACACCTCCACATAAAGTCATACACATGTAAGAAAGTGACAATTCAATAAACTTATTGAGATTCTCTTGGTGGTGAGGAGAGCAGAAAAAAAGCCTTTCTCAGACTTTCTTTCCCTTGTGACTTTCTATCTTTCAGATTTCCAGAGAGGTTTAGGTCAGTGGAGAATGATTACATTAAGCATTAAACCTGAGTGCCCTCTGTCGCTCCGCACTGTCGGCAGCCTCATGTTTTATCCCACGCTCCCACTGGCTGGGCAGTGCCCATGATGTTCCTTATAGGAAATGCTGCTCGACATCTAATCAGATGGGGAACCATTAACCTCCAGTCTAATGGGTCTGGAATTCTGACACAGTCTACGAAGTTAGGACGCTGTTATAAGGCTCTGCATACTCTCTGTGTGATGAAATCTTAGCTCGCAATCTTACTTACAAAATGGATCCATGAAATGCTGATCTCTCGTTTTCTCACTTGCTATCAAACACAAGAGCTTTCTAATATGCATTGTTGAACGCTGTTTGATTCTACAATGGTTGACTAAAATGGCCTGGGAATGCTGTTTGATTTCACATTGGTTTACTAAAAAGGCTTACAAATAAGCAGCAAGACACCCACAACGTTTCTTCACACTAACATTTTGTGAATTCATAGGCTACTTCTGCAGAACAAGATGGTTAACAGTATGCACTCTGACTGCTTCATAAAAAGGACCAGTGTACTGTATGACAAATAGGCAGCACTGTATGGTACCTTACCAGTACACTGCAGTACAGACAGTGCAGTATAGTACAGTACAGACAGAGCCAGTGACAGATTAGATTAAACGCTAAATTCACCCATCTGTTCTGGATCAGGTTCACCAAGGGGTTAAAGAAAATGAAGTAACTCGCTTTAAATTCATCTCACAGAGCTCTTAGCGCAAGAATGTCTCCACTCATCTCCTCATCTGCATTATTTCCAGGCCTGAATGGCGAGAGAGCACAAAGAAAGAGAGCAGTTCCACTGCAGCAGTCTGCCTCATATGGGGGAAATGTCACCTATTACTCTGCATACATATCACTGAGCAACCCAACTTTAATATGGCACATGACAAAAAAATGGAGAAACAGACACTCTGATACTGTCTTTGAGTCATCATCTCAGTTTATAGTGTCACTGACTCCCTACTTCCTCACTATTTTCAGAGAGATGAAGGACCCAACCAGACACCCCATGACTCTCTCATACTGTAGTTACTGCAGCAATATAAATGTTGTACCAGAGACTATAGGAAAATCGCCATAGGATTTATTAAAGTGAATCTGGGAGGGGAACTGGGACTCAAAACTCTGCACCTAGAGGTCGATCGATGATGATTTTTCAACGCCGATACCGATTATTGGATGACCAAAAAAGCCGATGCCGATTCATTCGGCCAATTTTTTTACCATTTATTTGTAATAGTGACAATTACAACAATACTGAATGAACACTTTTCTTTTACCTTAATATAATACATCAATAAAATCTATTTAGCCTCAAATAAATAATGAAACATGTTCAATTTGGTTTAATAATGCAAAAACAAAGTGTTGGAGAAGAAAGTAAAAGTGCAATATGTGCCATGTAAAAAAGCTAACGTTTAAGTTCCTTGCTCAGAACATGAGAACATATGAAAGCTGGTGGTTCTTTTTAACATGTTTTAGGTTGTACTTATTATAGGAATTATAGGACTATTTCTCTCTATACCATTTGTATTTCATATATCTTTGACTATTGGATGTTCTTATAGGGATATAAGAATCCAATAATAATAACAGAATCCAAGGAAAATGTTCATCCTTATATTTCACATCAGTTACACCAGCCTAATCTCGGAAGTTGATAGGCTTGAAGTCATAAACATCTCAATGCTTGAAGCATTGTGAAGAGCTGCTGGCAAACGCACGAAAGTGCTGTTTGAATGAATGCTTACGAGCCTAATGCTGCCTACCATCGCTCAGTCAGACTGCTCTATCAAATATCAAATCATAGACTTAATTATAACATAATAACACACAGAAATACGAGCCTTTGGTCATTGATATGGTCAAATCATTTTGAAAACAAAACGTTTATTCTTTCAGTGAAATACGGAACCGTTACGTATTTTATCTAATGGGTGGCATCCCTAAGTCTAAATATTGCTGTTACATTGTACGACCTTCAATGTTATGTCATAATTATGTATAATTCTGGCAAATTAATTACGGTCTTTGTTAGGGATAAATGGACTTCACACAGTTCGCAACGAACCAGGCGGCCCAAACTGCTGCATAAAATAACTGACTGCTTGCACGGAACGCAATTTCCCTAATTATAAGAAATTCATGTTAGCAGGCAATATTAACTAAACATGCAGGTTTAAAATCTATATTTGTGTATTGATTTTAAAGAAAGGCATTGATGTTTATGGTTAGCGTTGGTGCAACGACAGTGCTAAATCATCACCCGTTTGGCGTAGTAGGCTGTGATTCGATGAGAAATTAACAGGCACCGATTGTTTTTTATAAGATAAGTTTAATGCTAGCTAGCAATTTACCTCGGCTTCTTGCTGCCCTCACATATCAGGTAGTTAGCCTGTCATGCCGGCTTCTTATGGAGTGCAATGTAAGGCAGGTGGTTAGAGCGTTGGACTAGTAACCGGAAGGTTGCAAAAACAAATCCCCAAGCTGACAAGGTAAAAATCTGTCGTTCTGCCCATGAACAAGGCAGTTAACCCACCGTTCCTAGGTCTTCATTGAAAATAAGAATGTGTTCTTAACGGACTTGCCTTGTTAAATAAAGGTGCAAAAAAATAAAGAAAAAAATAAAGAAATTGGCCAAATCGGTGTCCAAAAATAGCGATTTGCGATTGTTATGAAAACTTGACTTCGGCCCTAATTAATCGGCCATTCCGATTAATCGGTCGACCTCTAGCACCTACACTGTGCGCTTACACTGTCATCTCTAGGTTTCTTCCTAGGTTCCTGTCTTTCTAGGGAGTTTTTCCTAGCCACCGTGCTTCTACATCTGCATTGCTTGCTGTTTTTTTTCTTCTGTTTTTTCCTTCTTTTTTAAACCCCTTTTGTCTCCCTAATTTTGTGGTATCCAATTGTTAGTAATTACTATCTTGTCTCATTGCTACAACTCCCGTACAGGCTCGGGAGAGACGAAGGTCGAAAGCCATGCGTCCTACGAAACACAACCCAACCAACCCGCACTGCTTCTTAACACAGCACGCATCCAACCCGGAAGCCAGCCACACCAATGTGTTGGAGGAAACACCGTGCACCTGGCGACCTTTGTTAGCGTGCACAGCGCCCGGTCCGCCACAGGAGTCGCTGGTGCGTGATGAGACAAAGATATCTCTACCGGCCAAACCCTCCCTAACCAGGACGACGTTAGGCCAATTGTGCGTCGCCCGGTCGCGGCCGCCTGCGACAGAGCCTGGGCGCAAACCCAGGGCCTCTGGTGGCACAGCTAGCGCTGCAAAGCAGTGCCCTAGACCACTGCACCGCCCAGGAGGCCGCTGCTTGGGGTTTTAGGCTAGGTTTCTGTATAGCACTTTGTGACATCTGCTGGTGTACATAGGGATTTATAAATACATTTAATTGATTGATTAATTGTGCAGTGCCTTGGTTGTTCTTTTCCAGGGGTAAATAAAATAAAACTGTGAATCAAACCCAGGTGGGTGGGCTCCTGCGTCCTCAGTGCTTGGACTCCTGATCATGGCATAGCATACAGTAGCATGGGCAACAGATTTTGAGCTGAGATGAAGTTGTTTGAACAGAGAACCCACCCCTGACACCTTGATCTTTCCCACTGGTGAGATGAAGTGCTATCGGCAGAGCATCACATAAATCCTCATCCTTAGAAGGCGGCGGACACATCAATCTCCCAAACAGATCAATAACTCCTGACCACAAGCCACTATGAGGGCTTCATAAGGTGCTCAATACAGTAGCTGCAGTGGAGATACATAAGGTGCAATGACAGGAGGAGTAGTGGGGGTTCGTAAGCTTCCTCATACTAACAACTGGGCCTACCATGGGGAATTCTCATTCAGCATAATCACATTTCTTGGCTAACCAGCGCAACATAGCACACATGTCGACAAGAGCGAGGGCGTTACCTATATTTTCATTAACAACCCAATAAAGTGATTATTGCCTGCCTGCCTGTCTGTGCTGTTGATTGATTTTGGCACAAGTGGGCTTCCATGGGGCCTGGGAGAGAGTTCTACAGTATATTGAGTGTGGCTGTCACTTCATGAGAGTCATGGCTGTACTAACCGTGCATGTGTGGCAGCACTCCTACCGCTCTAACCTTGAGAAACAGAGATGCTACTTTCAAATCTTCCCAAAAATCTGAAAAGAAATGGACTGTGACACAGAGTCAAAGCAATTCCACGGCGGTTGCCATGATAACAAAACAGCTTTTGTGCATCGCTAACAAACACAACTTTTACTTGACGTCACTCAAGCTTGTAAAAAGTGAGGTCCTCACATGTCAAACAAACAAACCACTAAAATCTAGGTTCAGTCCGCAATATGAGTTATAGTTAAAGGAAGAAAGCCCAAAGAGAAAGGAAAGGGAGTGTGGGTCGGAGAGAGGAGTAGAGAGAGACAAAGATAAAGAGACAGCCAGCACCAATTCATTACAGTATCTTACACCAGCCACAAGGGGAGAATGACCTGCTATTTCGTAAAGTCTTAAAGTCTTAAGTAGAGCAAAGAGTGCTCAAATCTCTCTGATGCTACAATCCTGCAGAAATCAGACCATTAAATAATCTGAAAACCAGACATCCATTATATCAAGTCTCAAACACATACTAACTTAATCAAATACTCCTTTAATCTCTAGAAATACTTATTATTGACTGAGCAGAAATCCTGCAGCCTTTATTACCTCTGTAGTACACTTCCCCATTGGGAAGCACTACTTTCATGTAGGCAGTGTGACATCCTGGCGACAAGCAACAATGTAGGTTATCCAATACCTGAACACATGCAGCAGCCCTTTTCCAATGAATGTTTGAGGTCGCTCAGGCAGAAATGTTGCCACAGCCAATCACTCAACTCAGGAAGAGAAAGAATACGAGTCTGACCCATGTGACCTCACAGCAAACCTCCTACAGCTCATGTCGCATCAGTATTGTCTCGTTACTAGCCGGTTGCCTTTGACAGCACAGCATGTCTGATGACTAAGGCCGGTAAGAGTGAGACAATGACCTGAAATATCCCTGTATAATCCCTTTGGTACTGCCACGTTTTGCCGCTAAATCAGCATACAGCCCGGCCTGCCTCAGACGAATTTCAATGCCACTGCAAGGGTGTATTTTTTGTTGAAGAATTAAGGGCCAAGTGGATTAGCCTCCAGTGATTTGGTAAAAATACAAAATGAAGCCTTTATACTATGGTTTTACCTGAAACAGTCATGCTTAGGACAGCAGTACATCTCTATGATGAATCTCTCTGTAGCAAATGAACAGTACTAGCATTATATGCAAATAATACAGTACCACTGTTAGCATTATCTGAACTCAAAGCTAACATAAGTTGTTTGCACTTATCCAGTATATGTAGCCTAGGCTGAGTGCTTTTAAGATGGATGTTCAAGAAATATATATATTATATTTTAATTTGTATTAGGTAATTGTGATGCTTTTTGGCCCAGTTCCTCACATACTAGAGTACACATGCTGAGCCGCATTCTAGGGGTATATAGTAAGCATGGATATCGACCTTGAATAATAAAATCAACACATTTACTGTCTCATAACGATGTCCCAATAACCCAATTCAACATATATAATATATTGAATGTGTAAACTGCTCTTCCAACCTATGATTAGCTCACAAACTATATAATTGTATCTGTTACATGACTTGGCTGTTAATTGTCTACTAAACAAGCTATAGCCCCTCTTGCCTTCTTAGCTAAATATGTGAGTCGCTTGCATTTGCGCATCACATTTTCTAAAGAATGTCATTTCTAGTTCAAAATTGTGTCTTCTCCAAAGACTGTTGATTTTCTATTTGAATAAAATCCTCTTCTTAGTCAGCTGTGTCTTGCACATCTCCCTGTTTGCTCCTCTATATTTTTCCTTTGCTTAGACCAAAGAAGTGCGTTGGCATCCGTCAGGGATAGTCAAGCGGCTTTAGCTGAGAAGCTTTAACAAAAAGCTAATGGGGTGTGAAGTCTGCAGAGAATTTGACAAAAGTGGGAGAAAAGGAGTTTCATTAAGTGGGACATCCTCTATGAATGAGCGACGTTCATTTTCATAAAAACAACAACAACAACAAAAAACATTTATTACCCCTTCAAGCATCAAACGCTTAAAAGGTTACACCCGGACAGTACATTATAAAAAGCTGGGACCTGTTTCTTAAAAAAAATAAAAAAGCAAGAACAAAGAGTTTGATGATCAGATTCATGAATTCGATTGGACTGCAATGCAGTCGTTGCAGAAGGGAGGGAACTACAGAGCAGGGATAGCACATGAGGACCGTCTTGAAGGGAATGCAGAAACTCAGACACAATTCATAGCATTGAAACCCCTGAAGAAAGCTGTAGTCTACTGCTCTTGATAAAGACTACAGCTTGAAATGGAATGTTAACTGTGCTGAGTCTGCCAATATACTTACAGGAATGTAATAAATACATAGTTTTAGTGGGACCAATAACCTTGACTCTCTGGAGTGCAAAGTATGCTGTCATTTAAGTATAGAATAGTAGTAGTATGATGTGCATACCTGATGGTGGAACGTTGGTGCAAAGAACCTACAATACGATAGTCGAGTGACAGTCAGGTATTACTCACAACCTTTATTTAACCAGGTAAGTTAGTAATGACCTGGCAGGGTAGGGGGGTACTGGTGGGAGAAAGAGAGAGATCCTGCCAACAGATGAGAAAAGGTAAATATATATATTTTTTAAAACATGATCACACAGCTTAGTTTAACCCAGAAGAGCTGTAATTCAAAGCCACAATCGGAAGTGCTGCCCCTGCATTAGTTTGTGAACTTTGCAACTGGTTCTTGCGAAAATGTAACTGCCACTCAGTTGTTTCGTAGTAAGCACCCTCCAAACCAAAAACGAGGGTGTGGTTTTGTGATATGTGATTTAGAAAACATACGGTTGTACAATGTACATTCAGAAAACTTTCTAGATGCAAACATCCAGTGCAGTCCAAATCTCAAGTAGCTTGTCATAAAAAATGCAGTGCTTGCCCCCCAAAAGTATACTGGGTGACAGTGATGTTGCAGGGTGTAAAGTACATGCAATGAAATAGCAATAGGCGTACTATAGAATATAATCAATTTATATTGTGACCAGTATGACTAATGTTTCGGTGTGGCCTTTCTCAAGGAGAGCCGGTGCCAAATGTCTCCATCAGACAGAGCATAAAACCCCCTCCAGCCTCCCAGTCTCATTCACATTAAAATGCAAAACCGGGGAGAGGCCACAGAGGCACAATCAATGACCCATCCAGGCTGTTAGGCTATCCAATCAGAAGTCCTCTGGACCCGGCTCAGAGAAAACAGCACCTTCCATTTTTGCGAGCAGATTTTGTCAGTAGGAATCCAACCTAATAAACAATTCATAACCTTGGCTCAAGATGACAGCTCATCATTGACTCCGCAAACTCTGTCTACATTTACTTGGCAAATTTCGTATCTCATGTGGAAATGACTTATGTATGAATGCTATGAATGTAAATAATGGAAAAGGCTTTGTTCAAGTGCAAGCCTGTGACTTACACTTTATAATTCAATGAAGCCTTTTAACAATAAAGGCCACTACAGAAGGGAAGCTCACCTGTGTAAAGCTCCTGCATGCACTCTACTATCGGATGTCACAAATAACTCAATAGTAGGCTACTCAGTAAAAGGATTAATTTCTTTGGATTAATGGGTTTCAGACAATCAAAAAAAATATGTATTTGAAAAAATATACAAATGTGAAATGTATGGAGGCTTTGCCATTGATACTCAATGGCCAGTTGAATGAACTGAAACACAGATACTAAGGGTCTATTCAATCAGATCCGCTTTAGCCGACATCCGCATGGCTGATGTTTTGACGGTGTCGGATGTGGAACTGAATTAGAGCTGTCAAATCCACAAGCAGCTCCTGCCATTATATCTAAAGCAGACATTGCCATTGGCCGTACGGAGTTGCATTAAGAGAAATCCCATGCAGGCTTGTTTACAAGTTAAAACACTGGAATGTGAGACATAATCTAGAGCACAATTAGGCTGATAGAAATACTCATTATTTTGTTGAATAGTTGAACAATTTTCAATTTGAGCGTCATTACTATTCTATATATATTGTTTGTAATTTTGCCCTCTTTTTCTCCCCAATTTCGTGACATCCAATTGCGATCCAATTGCGATCTTGTCTCATCGCTGCAACTCCCCAACGGGCTCGGGAGAAGCGAAGATCGAGTCATGCGTCCTCTGAAACATGACCCACCTAGCCGTGCTTCTTAACACCTGCTCCAATGTATCGGAGGAAAAACACAGTTCATCTGACAACCTGAAGTTAGCTTGCAAGAGCCCGGCCCACCACATTTAACGCGAGTGGGAAGGGTGTGGATTTGTGACAATGATCAAGAGCAGCTGCTCACCGATTTGACAGCTCCAATGCAGTTACACATCTAACATTGGCAAAACAACAGCCATGTGGGTGTCGGATACCGCTGGTTAATGCATAATCTGATTGAATCTAAGCCTAATGTCACGCCTTGGTCTTAGTATTTTGTGTTTTTGTTAATTAGTTGGTCAGGCCAGGGTGTGACATGGGTTTATGTTGTTGTATTTCGTAGTGGGGTTTTTTAGTTATTGGGATTGCGGCTGAGTAGGGGTGTTGCAGAGGTTTGGCTGCCTGAGGCGGTTCTCAATCAGAGTCAGGTGATTCTCGTTGTCTCTAATTGGGAACCGTATTTAGGTAGCCTGGGTTTCACTTTGTATTTCGTGGGTGATTTTTCCTGTCTCTGTGTAGTTTCACCAGATAGGTTCGGTCACTTTGGTTTTTCTTTTTACTTGTTTTGGAAGAGAAGAGAACGAGCGCCATTCTCCTTGCGGAGATGGTGCTAAATACATCAACACGGTCGGTCCCTGGGATTGGGCTGGCCAACACGATTCGTTTTGCTTGGAAGGAAAAGGAGTTGAAGCCTTTAGGACGGAAATCTTTTGGAAGGATAATATTGATGGGGATTCTAAAGCTGACGGTGAAGGACGTGTTTTGTTTCCAAGGCAACTCGTTGGAGGGAGCATACGACGTGGCGCTATATACAGAGGAAAAACACGATGATATCCTGAGAAGGGCAAGAGCAGTGGGAGGTGAGAGGCCGATGTGCCACTACGAAATAACAAGCCTGGCGAAGAATAACTTTAGGGTTGTAACTGTCAACATTTACAACCCTTACGTTAAGGACGAAGAGGTGAGGGCTTTTCTGGGGAGATACATGGATAACGTCTCCTCAGCAAGGCACCTCAAAGACTCCCTTGGGTTTTGGAATGGGAGGAGAGGCTTCCAGGCCCTCCTCAGAGAGGACCCAAAGGGACATGGTGGCTACCTCCATCCTCCTGCTATGTTCTCCCTAGGGGCTGACAGGGGGACGTTGTTTTATGCACGTCAGCCCCCATTTTGCAGGCGCTGTATGGCCTATGGTCACATATTCGCCTCGTGCAGTACAAGAAAATGCAGATTTTGTGCATCTGAGGATCACGAGGCGAGGGATTGTGACAAGCCTAAGACGTGCCATGGGTGTGGCTCGTCAGCACACCTGTGGCGGGGGTGCCCGGCCCGTCAGAGGTCATATGCGTCTGCGGCTGGGGGGAGAGCAGGAGCGGGGGATGGGGGAAGAAGAGGAGGGGAAGGAAGCACGCCTCATGACCAGAGTACAGGTCCAGAGGGGAAGGCCACAAGGTAGGAAGAGGAGCAAGAAGCGGCGGATGGAAGAGAGAAGGAAATGGAAGGCACGGGAGTAGGAGAACCAGGAAAAGCGGCGGAAGAAGGCAACCGAGTGGAGGAGCATGAGAGAGAAGAAAGCGAGGGAGGAGTGGTGGAGAAGGAGACGGTGGAAGAGCAAGTGGACTGGGGGGAAAGTGCCCTGGTGGAAGAGATGAGGGGTATGGTGGAGGAGCTGGCGTGGGGGGAGGGTGGTATCTCTCCACTGCCGCCATCACCAAAGAAGAGAATGAAGAGGAAGGTGCGATTGGCCGACAGTGAGGGGGAGGGGATGGCCAAGAGAGTGATGGGGGTGGGAGAAACCTCTGGGTTGCTGCTGGTTTCCCCAGGCCCTCAACTTCTGTTGGGTGGGGACACACCTAACAAGACTCAGGACTGGGTACAGGAGGAGGTGGGGAGTTTTTTGTTTGGGGACTCAGCCTCCCCAATTTTTTTCCAAACCAGCTGCAACACTGGGGAGGGGAAAGATTGTGGGGATAGACCCAGGGTGCAGGGCACCCCGGAGCCAAACACTATTCCTGCATCCTGGGATGGTGTGATGGAGGAAGAGGGGGGGATGTCGGGATTACGGATGGTGTTCTCACCGGTAGATATGGAGCAGGGGAGCATCGGGTGAGTCTCCTGTTTTTGTTTTTTTTTCTGTCTGGGTTTAGAATTTGAGTGTATTACATGTTTTTATTTTTTCATGGAGTCTAATTTTACTTTTGTTAGTTTAAATGTAAGGGGTTTAAGGGATTTTGTTAAGAGGAGGGCGGTTTTTAGTTATTTGGAGGGTGTGGGGTTTGATTTTTGTTTTTTACAGGAGGTTCACCTGAGGGATGGAGGGGATGTTAGTAGGTTTAAGAGGGAGTGGGACAAGGGGGAGTCGGTTTGGGGTGTTGGGGGGGGTGCACTCATCGGGGGTAGGGATTTTGTGTGGGCACAGGGAGGTAAAAGTGGAGGATTCTTTTGTGGTAATGCAGGGGAGGGTTATAGGGGTGGATGTCACGATAAGGGATTGTAAATTTAGATTAGTGGTGGTGTATGGGCCACAGGTGGTGGCAGACAGGAGGGAGATGGTGGACTGTCTGACGCCCCTGTGTGTCACAAATAGGAAATTAGTGATAGGGGGGGATTTTAATACAGATTTAGGAAGAGGGGGGATAGCAGTGCAGGCGCCATTGCCAGGCTAATGGCTTGCCATGGTCTGGTAGATGGTGGTCTGCACAATACTCCGAAAATGGACGGTCCTACAAGGCGCAACTCCAGGGGGGTTGAGCGGAGGCTCGACTATATTTTTGTACCCAGGTCTTTGGGTAAGTTGTCTGGGCGGCTGTTGCCTGTTTTCTTTTCGGATCACGACGGGGTGCTCCTGCAGGTGGGGTCGCCAGTCTGCCTCTTTGGTAGGGGGTACTGGAAGCTAGATCGGGATGTGCTGGAGGAGCAGGCTTTTGTTGACGGGTTTTATGGTTTCTTTTGGAGGCTTGAGGGTCTCCGGTCCATGTGCGAGGGGGTGTTAGAGTGGTGGGAATTAGTTAAGGTGAGGATTAGGGCTTTTATAATAGGGTATTGCAAGAGGAAAAAAAGGGAGGAGAGGAGGGAGGTGGATCGTATCCAAAGGTTAATTGAACTCGAATACGAGGCAGGCAACCTCGGCGGGTCTTTTGACTGGGAGAGATCCGCAACCCTAAAGGCGCAGCTCAGGGAGTTGCAGGAGCGGAAGGCTCGAACTTTCCTGGAGCGTGCGCATAGTGGCTTTCTAGAACATAATGAGACTTGTTCTGCTATGTTCTTTCAGTTGGTTAGGGCAAGACAGAGTAGGAAGGTAATGCATGGTGTTAGGGAAGAAAATGGTAGTATAGTTAGAGAACCAGAGGATATGGTCAGGGTGACAACTGATCATTTCCAAGGTTTATTTAAGGAAAAGGAAATAGATGTAGAGCAGGGAAATGTGTTTTTAGAACACTTGTCCAGGCGGTTGCCGGAGGACATTAGAGAAGTGATGGAGGCCCAGATCTCACTAGAAGAGGTTGAGAGCGCTCTTAGGAGGATGGGAAAAGGGAAGGTGCCTGGGATGGATGGGTTGCCGGCTGAGTTTTATCTCAAGTTTTGGGGTATACTTGGACCAGTGGTCCTCGAAGTCTTGAAGGCCATCCTTGAGACGGGGTCCCGGGGGATCAATGGCTGTTGGTGTGCTGTCACTTTTAAATAAGAAGGGGGAAGTAACAGACCTTGGCAACTGGCGGCCGTTGACCATGCTGTGTGTAGATTACAAGCTACTTGCAAAGGTTTTAGCAGACCGGTTGCGCACAGCCCTTCCCTACGTCGTTCATGAGGATCAGACGTGCGGGGTAGAGGGCCGCTTTATTAGATGGAACCTACAGTTAATCAGGGACTCCATCGCTTGGGTTGAAGATAGAGGACTGCCTTTTATGGTAGCAGCGCTAGATCAGGCGAAAGCCTTCGATCGCGTGAATAGATCCTTTTTATTCAGAGTGTTAGGTCGATTAGGATTTGGGGAGAAGTTTATAGGATGGATTCGTACATTATATGTCGGAGCGGGGTGCCGAGTTAAGTGTAAATAGTCACTTGGGTGAAGTTTTTGACCTCTCGTCTGGGGTCAGGCAGGGGTGCCCACTCTCGGCTCTCCTCTTCGTTCTGTACATGGAGCCTCTGGGGGCTGGAATTAGGGCAGACACGGGGGTGGAAGGTTTGCTGAACCCTGGAAGTGGTGGGCTGCGTGTTAAGAAGACGCAGTACGCCGACGACACTTCCTTGCTGTTGTGCAAGGACTCGTGCCTGACAAGGTCCCTTGCCATCTTTGGGGATTTCACCCGAGCGTCGGGAGCAGTTCTGAACCATGCAAAGTTTTCCGTCAAGTTTTTCGGAAGATGGCGCGGTAGAACGGATGTGCCTGGGGGTTATCTCTCTGTGAGGGGGCCCTGAGACCTCCGGCTCAGCGACACTAAACTGGAACATGCGTATCGCAGTGGTACAGAGGAAGCTAGCAATGTGGAAAGCTAGGTATTTGTCTTTTATGGGCAAAGTCCTGGTCCTAAAGGTGGATGTGTTGCCGTCTCTTTTGTATTTGGCATACATCTACCCATTGCCGGCTTGTCTGAGGAGGCCTCTAGTGAGGCTTGTGTTTCAGTTTATGTGGAGTGGCAGGTGCGAGTGGGTCGCCAGGGCACGCATGATCTGTCCCATCGGGAGGGAGGTATGGGGGGTACCACATTTCCCCCTCAAGCTGGACACAATTTTTGTTTCTTTCTTGTTAACGGAGCTTGCTCAGCCAGTGATACACCCGTCCGGTTACCTCCTGCGGGTATTTTTCTCGTATCAGGCGAGAAGCATAATGGTGTGGTCTAACACGGGTCCTCGGGCGGAACAGCTGCCGTGGCACTTTGGTCATGCGGCCAAGTGGCTGCGTGCGCACCCTGAGGTTGCCCGAGTAGGTTTAGATCATAGGCACCTGTACGAGGAGGTCAGAAAGGCAGGGAGTCCGGCGCCTGTAGTGGGCATCTCGGAAGTGGTCTGGGAGGGAGTGCAGGCGCGGGGTCTGGACAACAGGCTCAAGGACCTGAATTGGTTGAGCCTTCATAAGTGTTTGCCGGTACGTTCCATCTTGTACCGGTATAGTTTGGTGCAATCCCCCACCTGTCCAAGATCCTCTTGTGGCAGGGAGGAGACTGTGCGCCATGTCTTTTGGGACTGTGCCTTTGCCGGAGTAGTATGGGCTAGAGCACGGGTGTTGTTAGGTTTGGTAAAGGGGGATTTTGTATTGACGTGGGCCAGGTTAGAGAGGGGTGTAGGGAGAGCGAGAGGGACGGATAGGGACAGGTTTCTGCTCTGGCTTCTCATGAGTCTCTTTAAACGGGGGCTGTGGGAAGCAAGGCAGAACATGGTGAAGACAGGGAGAGATTGGGGGGTGGAAGGGATAGTGAGGAGGGTGGAAGGAGATTTGAGGGGGAGGATGAAGAGGGAGGAGAGGAAGTGGGGGCAGCATGCTGCTCGGGAGAGGTGGAAGGGGGGTTTAGGGCTGGGTGTCATTTAGATTTGTAAGAGGATAGATTAGGGACGGGGAGATAGGGAAAGGTATTTTGTAGGGTGATGGGGAGGGAAGATGCTCCCCTGAGGTTTTGTTTGGGGTTTATGTTTAGTTTAATTAGTTTAATTAAAATACCATTATTTGAGTATGTATGTAAATTATGAGTTGTAAAGAATGAATGGTATTGAAGATAAATTATTTTTTATTAAAAAAAATAAAAAAAATAGGCTAATTAGGTTTCACGTTCCGTTTTGTTGTTTTTGTATTTGTATTCAGTTATTTCATGTTACACGATTGTTTCATTAAAAACATGAGTAACCAACACGCTGCATTTCGGTCCGACTTTCTTGCGACAAACGAAGAACGCCGTTACAGAATCACCCACCACACACGGACCGAGCAGCGTGTTAACAGGCAGTTGGAGCAGCGAAGGGAGGACGTTATGGACAGCAGAGGCTTGGAGTATACGATGTGGGAAGAAATAGACAGGTGGGCGGCCGACCCAGAGAGAGTGCCGGAGCCCGCCTGGGATTCGCTGGAGCAGTGCGAAGAGGGCTATAGGAGAATGGAGTCGAAAAGAAAGACACGGCGGCGCAGAGCGAAACCCGAAAATCAGCCCCAAAAATGTCTTGGGGGGGGGAGAGTGGCTGAGTCAGGAGACAGACCTGAGCCAACTCTCCCTGTTTATCGTGAGGAGCCAAGGAGGAGACCAGAACCGGTGTTGGAGGTGAGCGAAGCAGAGACTGTGAAGGAGTTAATGGGGAAATTGGAGGAGAGAGTAATGAGGGAGTTGCTAGTTTGGTGCTTTAGGTACAAGATTCGTCCGACGGAGCGTGTCAGGGATTTAATGGCACCTGGGTCAGCGCTCCATACTAGTCCTGAGGTGCGTGTTAGTCGGCTGGTGAAAAATGTGCCAGCCTCACGCACTAGGCCTCCTGTGTACCTATCTAGCCTTGCACGTCCTGTGCCAGTCCTGCTCTCAGGCTCTCCAGTACACCTTCACGGTCCAGTCCATCCTGTGCCACCTTCACACACCAGTCCTCCGATGGCAGATCCCCGCACCAGGCTTCCTGTGCGTGTCCTCGATCCAGTACCACCAGTTCCAGTACCACGCACCAGGCCTTCAGTGCACCTCGCATGTTCAGCGCAGCCAGCGCTTTCTCCCTCTCCTGCGCTGTCGGAGTCTCCCGCCTATTCAGCGCTGTCGGAGCCTTTCTTCTCTCCTGCGCTGTCGGAGTCTCCCGCCTGTTCAGCGCTATCAGAGCCTTTCTCCTCTCCAGCGCTGCCGGAGCCTCCTGCCTGTTTGGAGCAGCCTGAGCTGCCAGTCTTCAAGGAGCTGCCAGTCTGCAAGGAGCTGCCAGTCTGCATGGAGCAGCCAGAGCTGCCAGTCTGCATGGAGCTGCCAGTCTGCAAGGAGCTCCAGTCTGCAAGGAGCTGCCAGTCTGCATGGAGCAGCTAGAGCTGCCAGTCTGCATGGAGCTGCCAGTCTGCAAGGAGCTGCCAGTCTGCAAGGAGCTGCCAGTCTGCAAGGAGCTGCCAGTCTGCAAGGAGCTGCCAGTCTGCATGGAGTTGCCAGTCTGCAAGGAGCTGCCAGTCTGCATGGAGTTGCCAGTCTGCATGGAGTTGCCAGTCTGCAAGGAGCTGCCAGTCTGCAAGGAGCTGCCAAAGCTGTCAGTCTGCATGGAACAGTCAGAGCTGTCAGTCTGCAAGAAGCCGCCAGATCTGTCAATCTGCATGGAGCAGCCAGAGCCGTCAGTCAGCATGAAGCAGCCAGAGCCGTCAGTCTGCCAGGAGCCACCAGTCAGCCAGACTCTTCCAGATCTGCCAGTCAGCCAGACTCTTCCAGATCTGCCAGTCAGCCAGACTCTTCCAGATCTGCCAGTCAGCCAGACTCTTCCAGATCTGCCAGTCAGCCAGACTCTTCCAGATCTGCCAGTCAGCCAGACTCTTCCAGATCTGCCAGTCAGCCAGACCCTTCCAGTCAGCCAGACTCTTCCAGATCTGCCAGTCAGCCAGACTCTTCCAGATCTGCCAGTCAGCCAGACTCTTCCAGATCTGCCAGTCAGCCAGACTCTTCCAGATCTGCCAGTCAGCCAGACTCTTCCAGATCTGCCAGTCAGCCAGACTCTTCCAGATCTGCCAGTCAGCCAGACTCTTCCAGATCTGCCAGTCAGCCAGACCCTTCCAGTCAGCCAGACTCTTCCAGATCTGCCAGTCAGCCAGACTCTTCCAGATCTGCCAGTCAGCCAGACTCTTCCAGATCTGCCAGTCAGCCAGACTCTTCCAGATCTGCCAGTCAGCCAGACTCTTCCAGATCTGCCAGTCAGCCAGACTCTTCCAGATCTGCCAGTCAGCCAGACTCTTCCAGATCCGCCAGTCAACCAGACTCTTCCAGATCCGCCAGTCAGCCAGGATCTGCCGGATTCAACTGCCTGGCTGGGCTTCATCTCAGTACTGGGTTTCCTCTCAGTACTGGGCTTTCTCTCAGTCCCGAGCTGCTCCTCAGTCCCGAGCTGCCCCTCAGTCCCGAGCTGCCCCTCAGTCCCGAGCTGCCCCTCAGTCCCGAGCTGCCCCTCAGTCCCGAGCTGCCTCAGTCCCGAGCTGCCCCTCAGTTCAGTGGGTGAGGACTATTAGGCCATGGTCGGCGGCGAGGGTGGATCATCCCAGGACGCGAAGGGGAGGAACTATGACATTTATGGAGTGGGGTCCACGTCCCGAGCCGGAACCGCCACCATGGACAGACGCCCACCCGGACCCTCCCTATGGTTTTGAGGTGCGTCCGGGAGTCCGCACCTTAGGGGGGGGGGGTTCTGTCACGCCTTGGTCTTAGTATTTTGTGTTTTCGTTAATTAGTTGGTCAGGCCAGGGTGTGACATGGGTTTATGTTGTTGTATTTCGTAGTGGGGTTTTTTAGTTATTGGGATTGCGGCTGAGTAGGGGTGTTGCATAGGTTTGGCTGCCTGAGGCGGTTCTCAATCAGTCAGGTGATTCTCGTTGTCTCTAATTGGGAACCGTATTTAGGTAGCCTGGGTTTCACTTTGTATTTCGTGGGTGATTGTTCCTGTCTCTGTGTAGTTTCACCAGATGTAATTAGGTTTCACGTTCCGTTTTGTTGTTTTTGTATTTGTATTCAGTTATTTCATGTACCACGATTGTTTCATTAAAAACATGAGTAACCAACACGCTGCATTTCGGTCCGACTTTCTTGCGACAAACGAAGAACGCCGTTACACCTAAATTATAATAATTTTGTGCAAGTAGTCTGTTCTTCATAAATTATCAATTGTGTTGAAACAAGATATAATGATCTATTATAGATATATTAATATGTTATTATAGCTATTACTTTGGTATTATCATTATTGAACTGAAAAGGTTCACCAATCAAAAACAAAACGGGTATTTGAGAGGCAATTGTGAATATCATTAGTGTGTTTGAAAGAACTATAGAGTTGAGAATCTTCAGGACCTTACCAATGATGAACATTGGACAAATGTTTAACCTTTTCACATTAGTTACTGTAATGCTATTGCCTAACCAGATTTTCCTACAGGCATGATTTGCAGACTGTTTGTGTATACTGAAGGTTATGACTCCTGCTGAGTCCTGCTGGTAGAATACTGCTAGCCAGTGTCATGTCCACAGTACTGCCAAGTCTGACCAGGAGGAAGCTTTGCTGATCAGCCACAGTGACTGACTGACTGACTAGCTGGCAGTACATGGCAATCCCAGCCTGTTACTATCACAAAACACCACATGATCTCCAGTGTGTATAGCATACAACAGTATATGCATGTACTGTATGTAACAAGCGCCAGCAACACACACATACGTCATATTCAGAGCTACAGTAAAGCCATACCGTGACAAGATTTGCAGTATATCATTTAACCGGTGATTTAAAAAAACATAATGGGCTTTCGGAAAGTATTCAGACCTCTTGATTCTTTCCACATTTTGTTACGTTACAATCTTATTCTTAAATGGATTAAATATTTTTTTCTCCTCATCAATCTACACACAATACCCCATAATGACAAAAAAAATACTGTTTTTTAAAAATGTTTGCTAATTTATAAAAATGCCAAATTAAGTATCACATTTACATAAGTTTTGAGACCCTGTAGTCAGTACTTTGTTGAAGCACCATTGGCAGCGATTACAGCCTGAGTCTTCCTGGGTATGACGCTACAAGCTTGGCACACCTGTATTTGGGGAGTTTCTCCCATTCTTCTCTGCAGATCCTCAGGGGAGCATCACTGCACAGCTATTTTCAGGTCTCTCCAGAGATGTTCAAACGGGTTCAAGTCCGGGCTCTGGCTGGGTCACCTCCCTGACCAAGGCCCTTTTCCCCTGATTGCTCAATTTGCTCTAGGAAGGGTCTTGGTGGTTCCAAACTTCTTCCATTTAAGAATGATGGAGGCCACTCTGTTTTTGGGGACCTTCAATGCTGCAGAAATGTTTTAGTACTCTTCCCCAGATCTATGCCTTAACACAATCCTGTCTCTGAACTCTACGGACAATTCCTTCGACCTCATTTTTTGCTCTGACATGCACTACTAACTGTGGGACCTTATAGACTAGAGGTCGACCGATTATGATTTTTCAATGGCGATACCGATACCGATTATTGGAGGACCAAAAAAGCCGATACCGATTAATAGCTGTTTAAAAAAAAAAAACTATATTTGTAATAATGACAATTACAACAATACTGACTGAACACTTTTCTTTTACCTTAATATAATACATCAATAAAATCTATTTAGCCTCAAATAAATAATGAAACATGTTCAATTTGGTTGAAATAATGCAAAAACAGAGTGTTGGAGAAGAAAGTAAATGTGCAATATGTGCCATGTAAAAAAGCTAACGTTTAAGTTCCTTGCTCAGAACATGAGAACATATGAAAGCTGGTGGTTCTTTTTAACATGAGTCTTCAATATTCCCAGGTAAGAAGTTTTAGGTTGTAGTTATTATAGGAATTATAGGACTATTTCTCTCTATACCACTTGTATTTCATATACCTTTGACTATTGGATGTTCTTATAGGCACTTTAGTATTGCCAGTGTAATAGTATAGCTTCTGTCCTTCCACTCGCCCCTACCTGGGCTCGAACCAGGAACACATCGACAACAGCCACCCTCGAAGCATCGTTACCCATCGCGCCACAAAAGCCGCGGCCCTTGCTGGCAAGGGGAACAACTAATCTAAGTCTCAGAGCGAGTGATGTCACCGATTGAAACGCTATTAGCGCGCACCCCGCTAACTAGCTAGCCATTTCACATCGGTTACACCAGTCTAATCTCGGGAGTTGATAGGCTTGAAGTCATAAACAGCTCAATGCTTGAAGCATTGCGAAGAGCTGCTGGCAAACGCACGGAAGTGCTGTTTGAATGAACGCTTACGAGCCTGCTGCTGCCTACCATCGCTCAGTCAGACTGCTCTATCAAATATCAAATCATAGACTTAATTATAACATAATGACACACAGAAATACGAGCCTTGGTCATTGATATGGTCGAATCCGGAAACTATCATTTCGAAAACAAAACGTTTATTCTTTCAGTGAAATACAGAACCGTTACGTATTTTATCTAATGGGTGGCATCCCTATGTCTAAATATTGCTGCTACATTGTACGACCTTCAATGTTATGTCATAATTATGTACAATTCTGGCAAATTAATTACGGTCTTTGTTAGGAATAAATGGACTTCACACAGTTCGCAACGAACCAGGCGGCCCAAACTGCTGCATAAAATAATGACTGCTTGCACGGAACGCAAGAGAAGTGACAATTTCCCTAATTATAAGAAATTCATGTTTGCAGGCAATATTAACTAAACGTGCAGGTTTAAAAAGATATACTTGTGTATTGATTTTAAAGAAAGGCATTGATGTTTATGGTTAGGTTTGGTGCAACGACAGTGCTAAATCATCACCCATCTGGCGTAGTAGGCTGTGATTCAATGAGAAATTAACAGGCACCGCATTGATTATATGCAACGCAGGACACGCTAGATCAACTAGTAGTATCAACCATGTGTAATTAACTATTGATTATGTTAAGATTTTTATAAGATAAGTTTAATGCTAGCTAGCAACTTACCTTGGCTTCTTGTTGCCCTCGCGTAACAGGTAGTCAGCCTGCCATGCAGGCTCCTCGTGGAGTGCAATGTAAGGCAGCTGATTAGAGCGTTGGACTAGTAACCGGAAGGTTGCAAAAACGAATCCACAAGCTGACAACGTAAAAATCTGTCGTTCTGCCCCTGAACAAGGCAGTTAACCCACCTAGGCCTTAATTGAAAAGAAGAATGTGTTCTTAACTGACTTGCCTAGTTAAAGTTGTAAAAAATAATTTAAAAAATAATAATAAAATCGGCCAAATCGGTGTCCAAAAATACAGATTTACCATTGTTATGAAAACTTGAAATCGGCCCTAATTAATCGGCCTTTCCGATTAATCGGTCGACCTCTAATATAGACAGGTGTGTGCCTTTCCAGATCATGTCCAATCGATTGAATTTACCACAAGTAGACTCAAATCGAGTTGTAGAAACATCTCAAGGATGATCAATAGAAGCATGATTCACCTGAGCTCAATTTCAAGTATCATAGCAAAGGGTCTGAATACTTAAATAAGGTATTTCATTTATTATAATTTATTTTAAATGTGGCAAAAAAAACTAAAAACCTGTTTTCGCTTTGTCATTATGGGGTATTGTGTATAGATTGAGGCGCAAAACATTTAATTTAATCAATTTTAGAATAAGGCTGAAACTGTGGAAAATGTGGAAAAAGTCAAGGGGTCTGAATACTTTCCGAATGCACTGTATATATGCATGCATGTAACCAGTGGCGACCCGTCACTCAGGACAGTTGCAGAGACCCACCTGTTTTGAGCCGCACATTTTTTGCACAAAAAAAAGATTATTATAATTATTAAAACGTAAAATATATTTTGGGGGAGGGGGGTTGCCTGTTTTGCTTGATATTTTGGCATTAGTACGTGTCACATATCAACTTGCAAACAATGTAAAAAATAAAAATATATAATTGAGTTAATAAAGCCTCCATACAAACATGGTCTCTTTTTTGCTTTCTTGAGTAAGGCAGCTCCAAAATGCAGGTGTTTCAGCCTAGATCAGTGTTTTCTGTTTATGGTGGGGCAGCTAGCAGAAAATACGGAGCATAGGGGTTGGTAATGTTCACTAGTTAAACCGTGATTGGCTCAGTGTCCTGTCACTCATGGGGAGAGCTGAAAAATTCAAGCCCCTTGGACGCTGCCATAGAATTACATTAGAAGTGCCAATTCAAAAAGGCTCAAGGTCATTGGCCACAGATAAAACTACGTCAAATCACTTTATACCTACAGTAGCGTTGATTGGACTGATCATGTCAATATCATACTCTCTTAGCTAGCAGTCATCATCATGAATCAAGTCGACAATCTACTGGCACATCCTTTTTGATCCTTGTCATTGAAGAGTAATAATGAAGAGAAATTATAGATAAAACGTATCGGTGCTCATCGGCCATTGGACATTACCATTATACAACAAGTTGGAAATAGCAAATTCAACAATGAGTGGTTTGGAAGGGATCAGTGGCTAACTGCAAGCATTGCAAAGCAATCACTAGCCTGCTATTCAGTGGAGTGGGATTGTGGTCCCAATTCTCTGTTTAAGGTTCTCTTTTCCAAGCTTAAAATTATAAACATTCAACATTGGCCATGCTGTCAATCCAGCATGATTTCTGCCGCGCTCAAAACAACTGTTGACTCAGAACTGGAAAATCTTATGTTTATGACAACTGGAAAAAACGAGCTCCAACTGGGAAAATAAGTTTTGAACTGTCATCCAACTTGGAATTGTAAGTCGGGAACTCTAGCCTCTTTCTAGAGCTACGACCTGAAGATCACTGACATCATCATGATTCAACCTTGTTTTTTTCCGAGTTCCCAGTTGTCTTGAAAGCACCATAATTCTAGAGAATGCCAGACTTTAATGACAAAGTTTGATGACAAAATTTGCCCACGAAGGACCGCCGCGCCATCTTCCTGTTCAAGTGAGCACAGCACAACAAGGTGAGTGTCACGCCCTGACCATAGAGAGCCTTTTTATTCTCTATCTTGGTTAGGTCGGGGTGTGACTAGGGTGGGTAATCTAGGTTGTTTTATTTCTATGTTGGCCTGGTATGGTTCCCAATCAGAGGCAGCTGTTTAGCTTTGTCTCTGATTGGGGATCATATTTAGGCAGCCATTTCCCCACTGGGTATTTGTGGGATCTTGTTTATGTGTAGTTGCCTGTGAGCACTCCCTTGCTTCACGTGTGGTTTGCTCTTTATATATATTTTTTTGCATTGCACAAATAAAAAGATGTGGAACCCATATCCAGCTGCGCCTTCGTCCGAATGTTATTACGACGATTGTGACAGAAGATCCCCACCCACCAGGTCTCACGCCCTCACCTGAGATATCTGTTTTCATTATATTTTGGTTAGGTCAGGGTGTGACTAGGGTGAATATGCTAGTTTTGTATTGTGTAGGGTTTTTTATTGTCTAGGGGTTATGTATGTCTAGGATTTTGTAGGTCTAGGTATTTGTATGTTTATGGTGGCCTGATATGGTTCCCAATCAGAGGCAGCTGTTTATCGTTGTCTCTGATTGGTGATCATATTTAGGTAGCCATTTCCCTTTGGTGTTTGTTGGGTTCCTGTCTTTGTGTAGTTGCATGTCAGCACTCATTTGTATAGCTTCAAGTGTCGTTTTGTTATTTTGGTTAGTTTGTTCAGTGTTCATTCTTATGAATAAAGAATGTACGCATACCACGCTACGCCTTGGTCCGATTCATACAACGAACATGACAGAAGAACCCACCATAAAAGGACCAAGCAGCGTGTTCAGGAGGAGAAGACATCATGGACATGGGACGAGATTTTGGACGGTAAAGGATCCTTGACGTGGGAGGAAATATTGGCAGGAAAGGGTCGCCTGCCATGGGAGCAGGGGGAGATAGAGCAAGAGGAACGGCGACGATACGAGGGGACACGGTTAGCACGGAAGCCCGAGAGGCAGCCTCAATTTAAAAAATTGGGGGGCACACGAGGAGATTGGCTGAGTCAGGTTGGAGACCTGAGCCAACTCATCGTGCTTACTGTGGGGAGCGTGTGACTGGTCAGACACCATGCGCATCAGTGTACCACCAGTGCCGGCACCACGAATCAGGTCTCCAGTGAGTCTCCACACTCCAGAGCTTCCGGCGACAGTTCCCAGTCCAGAGCTTCCGGCGACAGTTCCCAGTCCAGAGCTTCCGGCGACAGTTCCCAGTCCGGAACCACCAACAACGGTCCACAGTCCAGAGCCTCCAGCGAGGATCTCCAGTCCGGAGCCTCCAGCGACGATCCACAGTCCGGAGCCTCCAGCGACGATCCACAGTCCGGAGCCTCCAGCGACGATCCACAGTCCGGAGCCTCCAGCGACGATCCCCAGTCCGGATCATCCAGCGACGATCCCCAGTCCGGAGCCTCCAGCGACAGTCACCAGTCCGGGGTCTCCAGCGACAGTCACCAGTCCGGGGTCTCCAGAGACGGTTCCCAGTCCGGGGCCCACGGCGATGATCCCAGTCCAGAGCCTCCAGCGATGATCCACGGTCCGGTTCAGTGTAGAGGGGGGGCACCCACACCCTCCCCTATAGGTTCAAGTTTGCGCCCGGGAGTCCGCACCTTTGGGGGGGGGGGGGTACTGTCACGCCCTGACCTGAGATATCTCTGTTTTCTTTATATTTTGGTTAGGTCAGGGTGTGACTAGGGTGGATACGCTAGTTTTTGTATTGTCTAGGGGTTTCGTATTGTCTAGGGGTTTTGTATTGTCTAGGTTTATGGTGGCCTGATATAGTTCCCAATCAGAGGCAGCTGTTTATCGTTGTCTCTGACTGGGGATCATATTTAGATAGCCATTTCCCTTTTGTATTTGTTGGGTTCTTGGCTATGTGTAGTTGCTTGTCAGCACTCATTTGTATAGCTTCACGTGTCGTTTTGTTATTTTGGTTTGTTTGTTCAGTGTTCATTCTTATAAATAAAGGATGTTTTGTTATTTTGGTTAGTTTGTTCAGTGTTCATTCTTATAAATAAAGAATGTACGCATACCATGCTGCGCCTTGGTCTGATTCATACGACGAACATGACACCAGGACCAAGCAGTGTGCCTAGGAGGAGAAGGTATCCTCGACTTGGGAGGAGATCTTGGATGGGAAGGGATCCTGGACTTGGGAGGAAATCCTGGCAGGACAGGATCGCCTTCCTTGGCGGCAGACGCAAGGAGAGAAGGGAGGACAGCGCCGACGCCAGGGTTCGAGGCCACAACAGAAGCCCAAAGGACAGCCCCCCACCCCCAAAATTGTGGGTGGGCACGCGGGGTGGTTGGCGGGGCCGAGGAGAGAGCCAGAGACCACCTGGGAGGAGATAGAGGTGGTAGGTCGACGCAAGGAGAGTACCAGAGCCCGCCTGGGATTCGTTGGAACAGTGTGAAGAGGGATACCGGAGAATGGAGTTGGATAGGAGTATGGCGTTTGGAGGAACATGTCATCAGTCGGGTGAAACCCGGGCCGACTCCACAAATCTGGCCTCCAGTGCGTCTCGCTAATCCGGTACGTCCTGTGTCTCCTCCTCGCACTCTCCCTGAAGTGTGTGTCCCCAGTCCAGTGCTATCTGTGCCGGCTCCACTCACTAGGCTTCCAGTGCGTCTTGCTAATCCGGTACGTCCTGTGTCTCCTCCTCGCACTTGCCCTGAAGTATGTGTCACCAGTCCGGTACCACCTGTGCTGGCTCCACGCACTAGGCCTCCAGTGCGCCTCCCCAGCCCGGTACGTCCTGTGCCTGCTCCTCACACTTGCCCTGAAGAGTGTGTCACCAGTCCGGTACCACCTGTGCCGGCTCCACACATTAGGCCTCTAGTGCGCCTCCCCAGTCCGGTACGTCCTGTGCCTGCCCCTCGCACGCACCCTGAAGTTCGTGTCACCAGTCCAGAGCTTCCGGCGACGGTTCCCAGTCCAGAGCTACCGGCGACGGTCCCCATTCCAGAGCTTCCGGCGACGGGCCGGAACCTCCTGCGACGGGCCGGAACCTCGTGCGACGGTCCACGGGCCGGAACCTCGTGCGACGGTCCACGGGCCGGAACCTCGTGCGACGGTCCACGGGCCGGAACCTCGTGCGACGGTCCACGGGCCGGAACCTCCTGCGACGGTCCACGGGCCGGAACCTCCAGCGACGGTCCACGGGCCGGAACCTCCAGCGACGGTCCACGGGCCGGAACCTCCAGCGAGGGTCAACGGTCCGGAGCTTCCAGGCAAGGCGTCCAGTCCCGCTCAGCCCTCCTCTGTACCGGTGCCCAGTCCAGGCACGGCGTCTACTCCAGCTCCAAGGCCAGAGCCTTCCTCTGCGCCAATGCCCAGTCCAGGCACGGTGTCCAGTCCTGCTCCAAGGCAGGAGCCTCCCTATGCGCCGGTGTCCAGAACAGACACAGCGTCCAGGCCTGCTCCACGATAGGAGCCTCCCTCTGCGCCGGTACCCAGTCCGGGTACGGTGTCCAGTCCAGCTCCATGGCCAGAGCCTTACTCTGCGCCGGTGCCCAGTCCAGGTCAGGTGTCCAGTCTCGCTCCATGGCAGGAGCCTTCCTCTGCGCCAATGTCCAGTCCAGGCACGGCGTCCAGGCCGGAGTCTTCCTCTGCATCAGGGCCAGTCCGGCACGATGTCCAGTCCAGCTCCAAGGCCGGAGCCTTCCTCTGCACCGAAGTCCAGGTCAGGTGTCCAGTCTCGCTCCATGGCAGGAGCCTTCCTCTGCACCAAAGTACAGTCCAGGCACGGCATCCAGTCCTGCCCCATGGCCGGAGCCTTCCTCTGCGCCAATGTCCAGTCCAGGCACGGCGTCCAGTCCCGCTCCAAGGCCGGAGCCTTCCTCTGCGCCGGCGCCCAGTCCAGGCACAGCATTCTACCCGGCTCCATGGCCAGACCTCTGGTCTCCATGGCCGAGGTCCTCCTCTGCGCGGAGGCCCAGTCCGGGCACGGCATTCTACCCGGCTCCATGCCCGGACCCGTGGTCCGGGTGGGGGCAAAGTCCCGCACCAGAGCCTCCACCGATGCTGGATCTGCGTGATGAGTGGGACCCTCCCCCATAGAGTCAGGTTTTACGGCCGGAGTCCGCACCTTTGGGTGGAGGGGGGGGGGTATGTTACGCCCTGACCATAGAGAGTCTTTTTATTCTCTATTTTGGTTAGGTCAGAGTGGGTAATCTAGGATGTTTTATTTCTATGTTGGCCTGGTATGGTTCCCAATCAGAGGCAGCTGTTTAGCGTAGTCTCTGATTGGGGATCATATTTAGGCAGCCATTTCCCCACTGGGTTTTTGTGGGATCTTGTTTATGTGTAGTTGCCTGTGAGCACTCCATAGCTTCACGTGTCGTTTGCTCTTTATTGTTTTTTTGCATTTCACGAATAAAAAGATGTGGAACCCATATCACGCTGCACCTTGGTCCGAATGTTATTTTGACGATCGTGACAGTGAGTCCAAAAATGTATTGTATGCTGCTGCATAAATTATGTAATATGCCAAGGAGATAGTATTACTTCCTTAGCTACAGTATACATACGGGTATGTTGTGTAATAAGCTGTTAGTAGCCCATGTGCCTCATCCTAATAACTTGGTCTATTTTTCCCTCTTAATTTGGCCTGTTCTGATTTGGTGGTACACATGTAGCCTATAACCTGTTTTAGAGAAATGTTATCATCGAATATTGTAAGAGATTTCATTGTCTGCATATATGCCCCCTTTATGTATCCTTCGGTTCTGACTTGGTGTATAGGGAGAACACTAAGAACGGTCCATGTTCTGAATTCTGTCGCTGTACATTTCAAAAGTGCTGAACAAATAGTTATATTGACTACGTCCGTCCTAGCTAGCTCATTATTGTCTTAATCTAAATTACAGATTACCTCTTATCCGCTTGTCGTCCCCTTATGCCATAGTTTGTATACTCAATTGTCAGTAGAAACCACATTTGTTTAAGCAAGTCAGCTATGTTTTTTTTAAATCAGTAAATGAGGCTAAATTAACTGTTTTGCTACCAGACAAGGCTCCGCTGATAGCCAGGTGTAGCAGTGGTAATGTGTTGGGACTGCTGTTGAGATTCTGCTGTTGGGACAGCTTTGTGTAGTTCCTAAGAGTTTGTGGGCACCGTTGTGCAAAGCTGTCATCAAGGCAAAGGGTGGCGACTTACAAGAATCTAAAATAGAAAATATATATTGATTCATTTAACACTCTTTTGGTTACTACATGATTCCATGTGTTATTTCATAGTAGAAAATAGAAAATAGTAGACAATAGTAAAAAATAAAACCCTGGAATGAGCAGGTGTGTCCAAACTTTTGGCTGGTACTGTATATAGACTGCGTGTACAAAACATTAAGGACACCTGCTCTTTCCATGACATAGACTGACCAGGTGAATCTAGGTGAAAGCTATGATCCCTTATTGATGTCACTTGTTAAATTCACTTCAATTAGTGTAGATGAAGGGGAGGAGACAGGTTAAAGCAGGACTTTTAAGCCTTGAGACAATCGAGACATGGATTATGTAACTGTGTCCTTCAGAAGGTGAATTGGCAGTAGGTGCCGTGGGGCAGCATACACAAAGTTTTCGATACTCCTTATTCTTGTAACATTCCTATTTGTTGTAAATATATATTTTGTATCTGCTTACACACACTGAGACACAAGTTGGTTTTGTGAGCATGCCTGCTCATTTGTACATTTATACGAGAACACTCAGCCAGACACCTTCCAACATTTAAAAAACGTTTGCAACATTTTCTTAGATCATCACTCTATATCCAGTTGTTATGCAATATTCCGGCGGTTTTAAGACACTCAGAGCCATTTTAAGAATATTCCCATGACATTCCCAGAAATTGTTGTAGACATATCTTTGCAGACCACATTTCGACCATCAAAATGGGAATGCAAAAGCTCCCAGAGCAATATTATTGTAAAGATGGTAGTTTTAGGTAATATCATGAAAACCTTGAACTTTACCCGACATTCCATAAACACCGCTGAGCAGAAACAAGTATTTTCTTCCTTTCCATGCAAACATACACACACACTTTACACTCATGCCTACTGTTACTAGTTTTTTTTTACATATGTAAGACCAGTTGAACCAAGCATGAATTCATTTGTATCCATCACTGGCACCCTGACAATGCTGCTGCATTCATATGCACACACTAAGTGCCCAAATTCAGCATCACAATTTGTCTCTACTGGGCCTCCTTGTTGAGTCACTGACAACGTTATGTAATTACTGCATTGAGGCCAAACCAGCAAACATGCACAATATATCAGTCTCCTCCTAGTCACTTCATCCTCTGTCAGAGTGTGTACTGTATAGAAGACACCTCAGTTATGTAGGTACACACGTGTGTAGAATAGCTCAATTGGAAAAATCGATGTGCAGCACCAATGCTTACTCTCTTTATATATATCGGTAATTATCTGTCTTTACTGGTTCTGACACCACAGGGAAGTTAATACATATGGATGGATTTGACACATTGCGGTAGCTCTCCTTGCTGCTGAAATGCAGTGAACCATTTTGGTCAACGTGAAAAACGTTAGGCCTATACTAGTGGCCAAACAAGGGCAAATACAAAAATACAAGGATTTATCATTCCATCTAGAAGACAGTGGCATGGAAGACGCACATCTGCATACATTAGAAAATGACCCAAGCGGTTATCATGTGTTCTGCGTTATCATATTACTAGGCCTATCTAACATGTGTTGCACGAGGCACATCTCTCCCTTACAAAAAAAACATTAGGTAGGCTACTTACCATGTTGACTTCAGAAACCATGTCGATACTTGCGATATCTATGCTCATTCCAACGTCCACAGGGGCACCTTTAAATCGCAAGTAGAACACAGGTATCAGTGGCATTTTAATCAGACAGCTCGCCGATACGACAAATTAATCTAAATGCGACTTGTTAGTCATTAGCCAGCATTGGGTGGACTTCACCCGAAAAAAGGAGTTTACCTCCAAAATCAGGCCTCAGACGAATGTCATACCCCTTAAGCAGTTTGTCCACGGTCGCTTTCACAAATGACATGTTGCTAGGCTCGTTGGCGCTAAAGGGAAAATATATGGTATTGATTCAGAATCTTAATCAAAAAATGCAGAGTAAGGGACTGGCAAGACAGGCAGAAACAAGACATCACACCCGTGGGATCTCACCTTTGAGCGCCGCAGACCATGGCGACCATTAGGAAAAGACAAAAAATCTCCCAGCGTCCGCGGTCCAAAGCCGTCCACATCACTAACTTTGATCAGAGAGATAGATGACTTTGAGCGAAGATTTCAGAAATGCAACTTTGTCACAGGCTGCCCAATTATTCCAAGACAACGCATGCGCGTCGTTTTACCAACAGTCAAATTGTATTTGCACAAAAACACGCTATTTCGTTAAAAATTCGGCGACTTCGATAGAAAAACGGTATTCGCGTTTCACCTGAGCTGTCGATGCTTGCACAAGAAGGGGTCGCCGGGATGCATGCAGTAGCTGAACCGTATCAATATGCTAGGCAGATCCCATCACCTCCGGCTAATTCGAGCATTTCAGCAGACACAGCAGTGTCCGGAGCAGATTTGCATCAAGCAGGTATCCCTGTGTTGGTCGGCTGAAGATCTTAAAATAATAAGCATTGAACGCGGCTCTCCATTCACCTTTAGTCAGCCCTATGTGGGGCATCGTGCAAAACAAGCACGTCTGAGGAGCTGCGCAATTTCTGAGGTGTACCTGTACGCCCGAGCTCACTCGTAGCGCATTCCATTCGCCACTCGTCACGGGCTAGAGCCCAAGTTATTTTTATTTTTTTAAACCCAGAAAACGCATTACAAATCGCAACGCACCAATAATTATTTAATGAGAGAAGGATGAGCTATTGGAGCTGCAATGGCCCTTGCAGCTGCATGACGTGCTACAGGACTATGCTACAGAATGTATAAGATGAAATGTTCTGCTATTACTAGTGATGATATTGACAGACCTCTTGACTAATTTGCCAAATGAAATGAATTTTCATTTTACTGGTCACCTCGTGCTAGACCACATGAGGGGGGGGGGGGAACCTGAAAATACCATGTGCCAGAAGTATCAGTTCTGTGAATCAATTGGTGGAAAAATGCATTTGACTTATCCTTGGTCTTCATACTGGTTTAGCTCTCAGGTTGTCTCCAAGGACCAATACGTGGCCATGTAGTATGGGTTTGGTGATGCATCACAGGACAGAACTGTTTAAAGATTCATGACTTCTGTTGGGTAAAATGGTTCAGCATCAGTTGAAGCCTACTTGTTAGGGAGTGAGAAGCAGTGGTGGATTGGCCATCTGGACCATTTTATAGGTGGGTGGGTGGACAGGCTGAAAGAAAAAAACACATATATAGTACCAGTCAAAGGTTTGAACACACCTCCTCATTCAAGGGTTTTTCTTTATTTACTATTTTCTACATTGTAGAATAATAGTGAAGACATCAAAACTATTAAATAACACATATGGAATCATGTAGGAAACAAAAAAAAGTGTTAAACAAATCAAAATATATTGAAGATTTTAGATTCTTCAAAGTAGACACTTTTTGCCTTGACGACAGCTTTGCACACACTTGGCATTCTCTCAATCAGCTTCACCTGGAATGCTTTTCCAACACACTTGGCATTCTCTCAATCAGCTTCACCTGGAATGCTTTTCCAACACACTTGGCATTCTCTCAATCAGCTTCACCTGGAATGCTTTTCCAACACACTTGGCATTCTCTCAATCAGCTTCACCTGGAATGCTTTTCCAACACACTTGGCATTCTCTCAATCAGCTTCACCTGGAATGCTTTTCCAACACACTTGGCATTCTCTCAATCAACTTCACCTGGAATGCTTTTCCAACACACTTGAAGGAATTCCCACATATGCTGACCACTTGTTGCCTGCTTTTCCTTCACTCTGCGATCCAACTCATCCCAAACCATCTCAACTAGGTTGAGGTCGGGTGATTGTGGAGGCCAGGTCATCTGATGTAGCACTCCTTCACTCTCCTTGGTTAAATAGCCCTTACACAGCCTGGAGGTGTGTTGGGTCATTGTCCTGTTGAAAAACAAATTATAGTCCCACTAAGCGCAAATAACATGGGATGGCATATCGCTACAAAATGCTGTTGTAGCCATGCTGGTTAAGTGTGCCTTAATTTCTAAATAAATCACTGACAGTATAATGAGCAAAGCACCATAAGACCAGACCAAAGGACAGATTTCCACCAGTCTAATGTCCATTGCTCGTATTTCTTGGCCCAAGCAAGTCTACTCTTCTTATTGGTGTCCTTTAGTGGTGTTTTTTTGCAGCAATTTGACCATGAAGGCCTGATTCACGCAGTCTCCACTGAACAGTTGATGTTGAGATGTGTCTGTTTCTTGAACTCTGAGAAGCATTTATTTGTGCTGCAATTTCTTAGGCTGGTAACTCTATTGAACTTATCCTCTGCAGCAGAGGTAACTCTGGGTCTTCCTTTCCTGTAGTGGTTCTCATGAGAGCCAGTTTCATCATAGTGCTTGATAGTTTTTGTGATTGCACTTGAAGAAACTTTCAAAGTTCTTGAAATGTTTCAGATTGTCTGACCTTCATGTCTTAAATAATGATTGATTGCCGTTTCTCTTTGCTTATTCGAGCTGTTCTTACCATAATATGGATTTGGTCTTTTACCAAATAGGGCTATCTTCTGTATACCACTCCTACCTTGTCACAACACAACTGATTGGCTCAGACACATTAAGAAGGAAAGAAATTCCACAAATGAACTTTTAAAAAGGCACACATGTTAATTGAAATGCATTCCAGGTGACTACCTCATGAAGCTGGTTTAGAGAATGCCAAGAGGATGCAAAGCTGTCATCAAGCCAAAGGGTGGCTACTTACAAGAATCTCAAACAGAAAAAAAATGGATTTGTTTAACACTTATTTGGTTACTACATGATTTCATATGTGTTATTGCATAGTTTTGATGTCTTCACTTTTATTTTACAGTGTAGAAAATAGTACAAATAAATAAAAACCCTGGAATGAGTAGGTGTGTCCAAACTTTTGACTGGTACTGTAAAAAGAGTGATGCAGCCCATTGGCCTGTTAAAATGTTTTTACCTGTGTAGTACAGCAGAAGTGGGCCGGTGTAGCTGAAATGCCAGAGTCTAATTTTGTTCCCAGTCCGCCACTACATCCAGTTTTAAAAAGTCACTAACCATTTTCTAATTTCCTAGACATGTGATAATGAGTAATACCCATAAGTGTGAACAGTCTCATGCCTGCAAACCAGGGTTGTCAATTCCTCTTATTGGAAACCAACTGGATCCCCCCTAAAGGCATATCCCTGAAGCCGATGTGTTTCATTCTTTGTGTGGCTCTCAAATGAAAATGAACCGAAATAAGAACTTAGATGATAATTATTCATGGTGTAGACTGCCTTAGACCTTGCAAGTACTGTATGGGTGTCTAGAGTGGAAAGTAATGGATTTGGTTTTATGTTTCGAACAATAAATGTACAATACAATTACACAAGGTTAGAATGATGATGGTACTGGGTACTCCAATAGGCGATCAGGGTAAACTCAGCAAAAAAAGAAATGTACTCTCACTGTCAACTGCGTTTATTTTCAGCAAACTTAACATGTGTAAATATTTGTATGAACATAAGATTCAACAACTGAGACATAAACTCAACAAGTCCCACAGACATGTAACTAACAAAAATGGAATAATGTGTCCCTGAACAAAGGGGGGGTCA
This sequence comes from Oncorhynchus masou masou, assembly GCF_036934945.1. NCBI lineage: Eukaryota > Metazoa > Chordata > Actinopteri > Salmoniformes > Salmonidae > Oncorhynchus > Oncorhynchus masou. The sequence continues at coordinate 30,022,021 of NC_088232.1, forward strand.
AAATCAAAAGTAACAGTCAGTATCTGGTGTGGCCACCACCTGCATGAAGTACTGCAATGCATCTCCTCCTTATGGACTGCACCAGATTTGCCCATTCTTGCTGTGAGATGTTACCCCACTCTTCCACCAAGGCACCTGCAAGTTCCCGGACATTTCTGGGTGGAATGGCCCTAGCTCTCACCCTCCGATCCAAAAGTTCCCAGACGTGCTCAATGGGATTGAGATCCGGGATCTTCGCCGGCCATGGCAGAACACTGACATTCCTGTCTTGCAGGAAATTATGCACAGAACGAGCAGCATAGCTGGTGGCATTGTCATGCTGGAGGGTCATGTCAGGATGAGCCTGCAGGAAGGGTACCACATGAGGGTGGTGTTGTCTTCCCTGTAATGCACAGTGTTGAGATTGCCTGCAATGACCACAAGCTCAGTCCGATGATGCTGTGACACACCACCCCAGACCATGACGGACCGTCCACCTCCAAATCAATCCCGCTCCAGAGTACAGGCCTCGGTGTAACGCTCATTCCTGACAATAAACGCGAATCCTGTGTAGGTGTTGTTACACATGGTCTGCCACTGCGAGGACGATCAACTGTCCGTCCTGTCTCCCTGTAGCGCTGTCTTAGGTGTCTCACAGTACGGACATTGCAATTTATTGCCCTGGCCACATCTGCAGTCCTCATGCCTCCTTGCAGCATGCCTAAGGCACGTTCACGCAGATGGGCAGGGACCCTGGGCATCTTTCTTATGGTGTTTTTTAGAGTCAGTAGAAAGGCCTAAGTTTTCATAACTGTGACCTTAATTGCAAACCGTCTGTAAGCTGTTAGTGTCTTAAACGACCGTTCCACAGGTGCACGTTCATTAATTGTTCATGGTTCATTGAACAAGCATGGGAAACCGTGTTTAAACCCTTTACAATGAAGATCTGTGAAGTTATTTGGATTTTTACGAATTATCTTTGAAAGACAGGGTCTTGTTTGCTGAGTTTAGTTACCTGTGCTAGTTAGTGTTCATAGTTGCTTCTCATTGCCTGGATAGGAACTGTCTATGGTCCTGAAAACCTTACGGTTCCTTTCAGTGGTGCTGAAAAGACAGCCAATCGGGGACACATCTTCACTCACACCTACTGCTGACTAATTTCTGTTTATCTGCACTGGAGGAAGACTGGTTTGGAGCTGTCCATAGCACTTGCCCTGAAAAGTTTATGGCCCCTAGTGGCACTGAAAGGATAGCTACCATGGTCACACTCCTTCCACCACAAGTAGTGCTCCTGATTGTTTGCTGTTCATATGCACTGAATGAAGTCTGGTTAGGTGCTGAAAAATGTATGGCCCCTTGTGGTGCTGAAAGGACAGCTGCCATGCTGCATGTATGTTATGGGCCACACACTTTCACCAACACCCAGTGCTTTAGACTCTGCATCTCATTTAATTTGAATCATTTGATATAGTTTCCGTTCATGTTTGTTTTTAAACCTTGAGATTTGGTTGGTAGGTCAACTAGATGCTCCTAGACATTTTGTAATAGTCATGTTCCATTTACTTCATTATGTCTTCTTGTGATAAAAGTAAATGTTGCACCATGCAAGCTTATATTTCTAACAGTTTTCTTGCAATGTATCTCTATGATAATGTGATAGTCAACAAGAAACAAAATAATACCACCTTGTTTTTTTCTATGTTCATTTATTGTTCTGTTCTTCTCATCTCACTGTCCGTTGATTTGATTGCGAGTCACCTTCATGTTTGTACTATTGTAGTCAATACACAAAAGGTACAGAACAGCAATCAGGGGCTACAACAATGCTGTATATTCAACCCTAGTGCTGCTATTATGTTGCCATGTCCAGCTTTCCTTCCCTTCTACTGCTACTGTAGTCTACCTGGCCCCCTTCCCCTTTCCCCTCCTAGGCAGGCAGAGGTGTTGCCCATGTGACTTCTGGCACCAGCTGCCTCTTTTCCCACTTTTACCCTCCATCCTCCTCTTCCTCCTCCCCTCTTTCTGCCCCCCCACCCCCATCTCAACCCCCAGAGGCAGGGCATCTGCTCTCCCCTGCCCTTGGTGGTGCGTTAGATAACAATTTGGAAGAATGTCGGTAACTGTTCGTATCACACTGAAAATGGACCAAGAAGAGTGTATAATGGACATGCTGTTCATATCTAGTTTCAAGTTGTTTATGTCACATGCACAAGTACAGTGAAATGCCTTTCTTGCTTGCTCTTTCCCAACTATGCATGAATCAATATCAGTTGTACTATATAAAAATTAAAAATAAAGTAAAGTAGAACACACGAGAAAGTAAGTAAGATATATTTATGTATTATTATTTAACCTTTATTTAACTAGGCAAGTCAGTTAAGAACAAATTCTTATTTTACAATGAAGGCCTACCCCGGCCAAACCCTCCCCTAACCCGGACGATGCTGGGCCAGTTGTGCGCCGCCCTATGGTACTCCCGATCATGGCCGGTTGTGATGCAGCCCGGGATCAAACTAGGGTCTAGTGATGCCTCTAGCACTGAGATACAGTGCCTTAGACCAGTGTGCCACCCAAAATGTATACAGGGTCAGTTCCAGAGTCAGTACCAAAGCCATATTTACAATGCGCAGGGATATTGGAGTGGGAGTGTTAGATATGTATAGGGGTAATGAATAAATAACTAAGACTAAGCTAAGACTGTCTACAAGCCGCCGTTACATCGTTATGTCCTTGGGTTGTCCCTCTCTGCAGCCTTTCACCATGTCAAATTATAATGAAAACTGACCTAATTATTTTTTTCATTGTTGTTTTTCCATTGCTACTCTTATGGGAAGCGCCACGTCTTCAGTTGTAACATAAGATGGATACCATGTTTTTGTGCTGCTACCATGTTGTTGTCATGTTGTGTTGCTTACATGCTGTGTTGTCATGTGTTGCTGCCTTATGTTGTTGTCTTAGGTCTCTCTTTATGTAGTGTTGTGTCTCTCTTGTTGTGATGTGTGTTTTGTACTATATTTATTGTGTATTTATTTTTTTAAATCCCAGGCACCCGTCCCCGCAGGAGGCCTTTTGGTAGGCCGTCATTGTAAATAAGAATTTGTTCTTAACTGACTTGCCTAGTTAAATAAAGGTTAAATACAAATAGAAGGAATTTACATCCCCAGACTAATCCATTTTTCTAGAATGGATGTGTACAAGATTAAAAGTCTTCAGTGAATAAATTGATAAAGCCGTGCACCATTCACTAGCTTTCTGTAGTTGATGATGTATTTTCCCTGGGATGCGCTGATGATGTGCATTATTTGCTCAGCTAGGTTTCTTCTCTGTGCTCAGTGTCATCACAACAGCTGCAGAGAAGACCAATGTGCACATTGTTGACAGGGCTCATTCATAATGGCTGTTGTCAGGGCCACAGTAGCTGACTTCTATCTTTTCACCAAGTATACTCTGCAGAGAGAGACACCATACAAATTAATTATCTTATTCCTGTGTTTGTCAGATCACTCTCAAACTTCCAAACAGACTTACCGTAAGTTAATGGTGATATAAAGTGACATATACTGAACCTACAATACATGCTGATATGTTTACTCTGTCATGGGGATACATATGTACCTGCTGTTTACAATGACTAAATACCTTTGGGCCATTGCAGCCAGTGTGACTGTGTAAGTTTCACACCAAGTTGTCATGAAAAAAAACACTGAATATGAATTGCTGTAAATCTGAATCAGAATCTGCTCTGATGTGTTTTCAGTGTGTATACTGTATGGGAACTAACCAATGCAAAGACTTAGCCACCCTAGGCAAAAGTGCTGCATAAGTGAATGCATGCAGTATAATGAATGAATGAATGCATCATGAGTCATACACTTGGCTACAAAGGTCACATGTTCACAATGTCTAATTACTGTAGTTAATAAGTAACATATACAATTAGTGAACTAGATCATTCACTAGGTCAGAACTAAGTCAGACACCTGCTCATCGAACATCTCATTCCAAAATCATGGGCATTAATATGGAGTTGGCCCCCCCTTGGCTGCGATAACAGCCTCCACTCTCTGGGAAGGCTTTCTACCAGATTTTGGAACATTGCTGCAGGGACTTGCTTCCATTCAGCCATAAGAGCATTAGTGAGGTTGGGCACTGATGTTGGACGATTAGACCTGGCTCACAGTCGCCATTCCAATTCATCTCAAAGGTGTTCGATGGGGTTGAGCTCAGGGCTTTGTGCAGTCTGTCAAGTTCTTCCACACCGATCTTGCCATACCATTTCTGTATGGACCTTGCTTTGTGCACGGGGGCATTGTAATGCTGAAACAGGAGGCTTTCCTCAAACTGTTGCCACAAAGTTGGAAGCAAAGAATTGTCTAGAATGTCATTGTATGCTATAGCATTAAGATTTCCCTTCAATGGAAGTAAGGGGCTTAGCCTGAACCTTGAAAAACAGCCAGCCCCAGATCATTATTCCTCCTCCGCCAAAATTTAAAGTTGGCACTATGCTTTGGGACAGGTTGCGTTCTCCTGGCATCCGCCATCCCCAGATTAGTCCGTCGGATTGCCAGATGGTGACGCGTGATTCATCACTCCAGAGAACGTGTTTCCACTGTTCCAGAGTCCAATGGCGGCGAGATTTATACCACTCCAGCCAATGCTTGGCATTGCGCATGGTGATCTTAGGCTTGTGTGCGGCTGCTCGGCCATGGAAATCCATTTCATGAAGCTCCCGACGAACAGTTCTTGTGCTGACGTTGCTTTCTGAGGCATTTTGGAACTGGGTAGTGAGTTTTGAAACCAAGGACAGACAATTTTTATGCGCTACACACCTCAGCGGCCCCATTCTGGGAGCTTGTGTGGCATACCACTTCGAGGCTGAGCCATTGTTGCTCCTAGACATTACCACTTCATAATAACAGCACTTACAGTTGACCGGGGCAGCTCTAGCAGGGCATAAATATGACAAACTGACTTGTTGGATAGGTGGCATCCTATGGCGGCGCCACGTTGAAAGTCACTGAGCTCCTCAGTAAAGCTATTCTACTGTCAGTGTTTGTCTATGGATATTGCATGGCTGCATGCTCGATTTCATACACTTGTCAGTAACAGGTGTGGCTGAAATAGCCAAATCCACTAATTTGAAGGGGTGTCCATGTAACCGATGTGAAATGGCTAGCTAGTTAGCGGTGGTGCGCGCTAAAAGCCTCCTGTTCCACTGGATGTCAGAAGGTGAATTCACCAATTTGTAAGTCGCTCTGGATAAATGACTTAAATGTAAATGTAAATGTAAATAGCGTTTCAATCGGTGACGTTACTCGCTCTGAGGCCTAGAAGTAGTTGTTTTCCTTGCTCTGCAAGAGCCATGGCTTTTGTGGCATGATGGGTTACGATACTTTGAGGGTGGCTATTTGGCTGTTGTCAATGTGTGCAGAGGGTTTCTGGTTCGAGCCCAGGTAGGGGCGAGGAGAGAGAAGAAAGCAAAACTGTGAGATTGATGCTGTTGACCCGGATCACTGGTTGCTGCGGAAAAGGAGGAGGTCAAAAGGGAGGTGAGTGTAACCGATGTGAAATGGCTAGCTAGTTAGTGGTGGTGAGCGCTAACAGTGTTTCAATTGGTGACGTTACTCGCTCTGAGGCCTTGAAGTAGTTGTTCCCCTTGCTCTAACGATACAGTTGTTGATGTGTGCTGAGGGTCCCTGGTTCGAGCCCAGGTAGGGGCAAGGAGAGGGACGGAAGCTTAACTGTTACATCCACATACTTTTGTATATATAGTGTATTTGGAATGGCTATAGATGATGAGTCATTTTACATTAAAAAAACAAGTAGGCTAAAGATACAGTGAAGTTAGTGAGTAAGAATGTAAGATTAGGCCTACATCAGTGAAGGTTGCTGAGGGGAGGACAGCTCATAATAATGGCTGGAATGGAGCAAATGGAATGGCATCAAACCACGTGTTTGATATATTTGATACCATTCTACTGATTCCACTCCAGCCATTACCACAAGCCCATCCTCCCAAATTAAGGAGCCACCAACCTCCTGTGGCCAACATGTAGAAATATAAAAATACCATGAAGTATATAAAGCATGACAATCAATAAATCAATATGGTTATCAATAATCAATCAATATCAATTTCAAAAAGAGAAAGTAAATAATGTATTCACTGTTATTTATTTATTTGTATACAAATTCATATTACAACATACTGTTGATTTACTTAGGATATCAAAATACAAACAATATCAAAAAGGTAATCCCCACATTGGTAGATCATCTAAAGGAGGTACATTGAACAGGAGAGGAATGTGATTTAATTGTGGCTGTTAAAGTAAAAGTGAACTGTAAAAACTCTATGCCCTCTAGTGGTTTGAAATATGTCAAGCCCTTGAGCTGACACCGTAACTGTGAGGCCATTGTCTAATCATTCCATCATTTTCAAGTACCGAAATAATAATAACTGTATACAAATATTATTTTTGCCATTATGTCTTGGTGGTTTGAGTGCCATATAATTCTTGTCCCACTGCAAGTAGTCTAATGCAGGTAAGCAGATTTTTACTGCAGTATCAACACAACCATCTAAACATGCAAATGTAACTGAATCTCATTATAATCATCATGATTGATCTAAAGTTTGCTCACATTTGTAATTGCCATTTGAAATGTATGTATTTTTTGCCTCAATCAGTATCGCGGAAGTTCATCGCTATATAGTGTGATTGAAATGTAAAAGCAATATCCGATGAGCCGACAAATGCAGGGTTTACCGTCAATACAGTCTCACTGGAACATGCAGTCTCACTGGAACAAGCATGATGCAAGGCTCAACAACACACTAATCAGTTCCAGAGAAATATTGTCTGACCTCTATCGACATCTAGTTGTGGAATGTGCTTCCTACAACCATAAGCACAGTGTACATTGCCGGCCATACACTTACAACCAAATCTCCAGACTAGTGTTTCCCAAGGTCAGGGGTGTGAAATGCAGGATGAAAAAGTATGGCGTCTTTCCCTTACGTTTGAATGACATCATGAAAAAAAAGACGTCTAGTTACCTGATGTAAAAAATAAAACAAAAAGCCAAGCTTTTCTTCACTGGCCTGGTTAGACATCCACCATAGCTGCTGGAACCATGTTGTGTAGGACAATGTGAAAAATATCTGGGCCAGCATATTACAGTCAGGGTTGGTACAGTAGTATAAAAAGGGTATAGCTAAACTGTATTTGTACTTCACCCTCAGTGTCATCAATGACATGAAACATTGAAAGACTGAGTGGACTGTGGAGTCAGCTCTAAAAATACACGTGTGCTTCATTGTGTGTGTGTGTGTGTGTGTTTGAAAGAGGGAGCAAGTAAGCAAAAAAAGGGGGGGGGGTGGGAGAGAGTGAATGAGAGAGCAAGAGGTCGGGAGAGAGCAAGAGAGAGAGGAGGAGAGTGAGTGAGTGAGTGAGTGAGTGAGTGAGTGAGTGAGTGAGCCGACAAACACAGCAACAGACATTCTGGGGTCTTTCTGATCTCCTCATCCATACAAAGTGCCATTTGTGATTAGTGTTTGTGTCTGAGGAGAGTCCTATAGGCAGGCATTCACCTCACACTTGCTGCCTGCTTGTTCCACTGTGTACTTATAGAACAAAGACACACTCATATGTACAGCCTAGGGCTAGTGCACGCACATGCTTTGCAAGCAACCACACACACACACACTGAGTTTGCGCCAGATGCAGATGCTGAAGAGAAGTAAAAACTAGAGCATGATGCTAAATTGCATATCAAAGGTGGAGTTCAAATGAAGTGCAACAGCATCAACACAATGTTTTTCTATCATGAAACATATGGGAATTTCCACAGTACAATTAGTGTGAGAAATACGGAATTATTTACTAAAGGGTTAGAGTTTAGGTTGATCTCTGATTTGGTCCAAATGAAATAATGGAATTCCTTATTTTTCATGCCAGTTGTACAGATTGTTAACACTTACACTAACCCTAACCTTAACCTAGACTTACAGTTTATGTCTGCTTGAGAAGCATCATTGGGTAAGGCCCCTCTCCCCCCTCCCATGCCCACACACATTATTTTTCAAAGATGACAGCATCTTCAGTGGAAGATTTCCCAGACGCAGTGTGTGGCTGGTTGCCCTGGTAACCTGTCTGACACCAACCTAGCCATATCAGTATCTGAAGTGAGAATGATGGCAATCAGAGATACTGACAATTTAGACATAATCCTATCAAACGAAAGGGTTCTCCGGTAGCGTTACAAGAACATCATACAATCATAACGCTTTCTGCGTTATGATAAACAGTAATTGTGAATCATTAGAAGGCAAATTAATGTGCTCAATGTGTTCACACAGAGTCACAGTAAGTGTGTTCTCACACACCACAGGGAGTGATTTCACCAGATCAACTCACAATCTGTCCAGAAGCTTTCAGTCCTGGCAACTGTGATCGGATCTTATCGGACGGCACAGATCTCATCACAAGATACATTTCAGTAGATGTAATCCGTGGCTACATGACACAGTAGCCCCGGAAGTTGACAGTTGAAGTCGGAAGTTGACATACACTTTAGCCAAATACATTTAAACTTAGTTTTTCACAATTCCTGACATTTAATCCTAGTAAAAATTCCCTGTCTTAGGTCAGTTAGGATAACCACTTTATTTTAAGAATGTGAAATGTCAGAATAATAATAGCAAGAATGATTTATTTCAGCTTTTATTTCTTTCATCACATTCCCAGTGGGTCAGAAGTCTACATACACTCAATTAGTATTTGGTAGCATTGTCTTTAAATTGTTTAACTTGGATCAAACGTTTCAGGTAGCCTCCTACATGCATCCCACAGTAAGTTGGGTGAATTTTGGCCTATTCCTCCTGACAGAGCTGGTGTAACTGAGTCAGGTTTGTAGGCCTCCTTGCTTGCACACACTTTTTTAGTTCTGCCCACAAATGTTCTATGGGATTGAGGTCATGGCTTTGTGATGGCCACTCTAATAAATTGACTTTGTTGTCCTTAAGGCATTTTGCCACAACTTCGGAAGTATACTTGGGGTCAATGTCCATTTGGAAGACCAATTTGCTACCAAGCTTTAACTTCCTGACTGATGTCCTTAGATGTTGCTTCAATATATCCACATCATTTTCCTGCCTCATGAATTATAAGTGAAATAATCTGTCTATTAGCAATTGTTGGAAAAATGACTTGTGTCAAGCACAAAGTAGATGTCCTAACCGTCTTGCCAAAACTATAGTTTGCTAACAAGACATTTGTGGAGTGGTTGAAAAACGAGTTGTAATGACTCCAACCTAAGTGGATGTAAACTTCCAACTTCAACTGTATGTTTTCCTCCTGGTTTGTATACTACACTGTAAAACCAACAATTTCACAGCAAATGGTTCAAATGTTTCTTAATTGGGCTTTAATTGTCCCCCATGATAAAGGAACTGTGGATTTCCCTCCGTATTTTCATCCATATGTTCGTTAGTCATACGCATTATCTCAGTCAGCACTAGGCAGATTGACGAAACTTGAGTGAATGATGCGTCTTGCCATAGAGATCTGGCATTTACAAAATTACACTGATTGGCGGCAGCTATAGTAATTAATAGAAATGTGTTAGTCACACATGATATCTCAATTGTCCCAAGGAGGGTTACATAATTCATGGGGGACAAATGAATCGCAACATGCAACTATTTCAATTATTTTTTACTGAGTTACATTTCATATAAGGAAATCAGTCAATAGAACATGTATTAATTAGGCCCTGATCTATGGATTTCACATGACTGGGTGTACAGATGTGCATCTTTTGGTCACAGACACCTAAAAACAAAAGTTAGAGGCGGTCAGTATCTGGTTTGCTTCATGCAACGCGACAGATCTCCTTCGCATATAGTTGATCAGGCTGTTGATTACGGCCTGTGTAATGTTGTCTCACTCTTCTTCAATAGCTGTGTAAAGTTTCTGGATATTGGCGGGAACTGTTGTACATATCGACCCAGAGCATGCTCAAAAGGTGACATGTCTGGTGAGTTTCAGGCCACTGGGATATTTTCAGCTTTCAGGAATTGTGTACAGATCCTTGCAACATGGGGCTGTGCATTATCATGCTGTCGGGAGAGTGGGGTGTGTCCAACTACACAAGTAACAATGAGTAACCACACAAGAGTGCGTTTACTTTAGCTTTTAGTTTCTCTGGCGTTCTAGTCCACAAGCCGTTCAGGCAAGAGGGTGGTTAAAGATGGTGGCCACCTGTATTCTCTTGCGGTGTGGCCTCAATGGCAGAGTCTGTAACTTTCTTCCTGAGGAGTATGTGGAAGGAGAGAGAACCACATTGTAAGTGGTAGAGTAGGCACAAGGTGGCTGTCTTCCTAACTGCTCCTCTTGAGTGAGGTCCAGCCTGCATTCCCTAATCAGTTGATTAGGGAATGCCTTGCAGGTGTGCCGAATAGTTATCCTGCACAGGTGTGTTGGGTAAGCAGAGCCGTGGCGCTGTCTTCGGCTGGCCTAGTGCTGAAGGTAGTGCAGCCTTCCAACGTGCTGAACTGAGTGGAGCTTTCCACTTTGCTGCAGCCAATGCAGCTGTCCACGGTGCAGAAGTGAGCGCACCTGTCTCCTGTGCGGAGGTGTGTGGCGACAGATGAATAGCATGACAATGGGCCTCAGGATCTCGTCACGGTATCTCTGTGCATTCAAATTGCCACCGATAAAATGTAATTGTGTTTGTTATCCGTAGCTTATGCCTGCCATACCATAACCCCACCGCCACCATGGGGCACTCTGTTCACAATGTTGACATCAACAAACCGCTTGCCCACACGACGCCATACACGCTGTCTGCCATCTGCCCGGTACAGTTAAAACCTGGAATGATTCTTGAAGAGTACACTTCTTCAGCATGCCAGTGGCCATCGAAGATGAGCATTTGCCCCTTGAAGTCAGTTACGACACCGAACTGCTGTCAGGTCAAGATGCTGGTGAGGACAACAAACACGCAGATGAGCTTCCCTGAGACGGTTTTTGACAGTTGTGCAGAAATTCTTCAGTTGTGCAAACAAACAGTTTCATCAGCAGGACTGGCGTGGTTAGACGTGGTCTGCGGTTGTGAGGTCGGTTGGACATACTGCCAAATTCTCTGAAACGACGTTAGAGGCAGCTTATTAACATTAAATTCTCTGGCAACAGTTCTGGTGGACATTGCTGCAGTCAGCATGCCAATTGCACGTTCCCTCAAAACATCTGTGGCATTGTGTTGTGTAACAAAACTGCACTTTTTAGAGCGACCGTTTGTCGCCAGCACAATGTGCATTTGTATAATGATCATGCTGTTTAATCAGTTTCTTGATATGCCACACCTGTCAGAATTATGGAATGCCATGATAATCCACACCTGTTGAATGGATTATAATGGCAAAGGAGAAATTATCACTAACAGGGATGTAACATTTGAGAAATAAGCTTTTTGTGAGGATAGAACATTTCTGGGATCTTTTATTTCAGCTCATTAAACGTGGGACCAACACTTTACATGGTGCATTTATATTTTGTTCAGTGTAGTTCTGATTATTTGCCAATACAGAAATCCTGGAGACTAATTTGAGCAAAAAACACCAAAACTAAATATCCCAAGTTTAATCCTCTGAAAAGGTTGTCCTTCTAAACTTCTCCATAAGATGGCATACTAAGTTTGCTTAATATCCCTATATAAAATATGCAACCATAGCTGTTATTATCATGTGCCCATTGTGGTAACAGTGTACTCACCGCTACCACAGTGAATTTGTTGTGATTTGATTTCCTGTTTTTCATGATATTTTCAGATACAACATTGAACTATCACTATTTATCACATTGATGTTGAGACTATTGCAGAAATTAGAATATGTATTTGCATATGGTTATTGGAAATTACAGTGCAGATGTTTTAATAACAGCTTGTCACTAATGTTGTTACTCTTCATTAGCAGCGTCATCGTAATGTAATAATTGTATTTTTAATCTCTTGGAAAAAGGGAAAACCATCATTGAGGCATTGGATGCCCTTGCATTTCTAATTTGAGCTTAATTACCTTATTGAGATGACTACTAAATTGATTATCTGGTCTGCATATTTACATTGTAATAATTTAGCAGACACACTTATCCAGAGTGACTTACCCTAGTGTTGCAAGCCCCATGTGCTACCAACTGCACCACATGGGACCAGCCTCAAGAGGCTAGCGTATGGGTCGGCTCCTAATGGCCTCTGTTCCTTTAATTGCTGTGATACTTCAGTGTGTTCCCTGTTTGTCTCCATGGTCTGGTCATGCCTTCTCAACAATTCACACCCATTGCCGCACTGCTCCTGAGTTACAACAAAAGGTTAACATGTTAATCCTTCAATGCAGTAGGAAATGTGATGACAGCACAGAGAAATAAGGAATGACAAGGCAGACAGAATAAACAGACAATAAGGCACATTGTAAGTGAAACACACAGCCCAAAGTGATGTATTATCATTGCTGTATTCAAAAGAAAATGTGGGTCTATAAATCTGATGCATAGGCCTACTTCCACTGTTACTAAATGACTAAGCTAAGCAGAATCAAGAAAGAAGTAGTAAGTCACCTTTTAAAATGTACCATCATTTCCCCATGCTGAGCATGCACCAGTGAAAATCCTAATAAACTACTTAAATCTGGTGGTCTGAAATGACCTCCCATCCCCATGAGGATTTAGTGAATGAACCAGGATAATAGGCACACGTGTCATCCACACCCGATTCATAACACCTACAGCCAATTGTTAAGGGATGGATTCCCTACTGACCTTTTACAAGCGTTGAACGAAATCAGCCTTGCATGTTACTTGTTGAACAATCATTTAAACCACATCAGTCCCCAATTTCAAACCCATTAAACCACCATGCATGCTTTTCTGGTCCCCTTCCACCCATCCATCAATGGATATCCATACAGCAGTGGGCAGACTGGACTCCCTGAGGAGAGTGAGGGCCGTTGTGGCCTGGATCTAATGTGAAGATCATCATAGAACTGTAGTTCATTTGGCAGCTTTGGGTGCAGATCAAAACATCTCACTAGAATTATATGTGAATGTAATGGATTTCTTGGTTTGAAAGAGAGTCGGACCAAAATGCGGCGTGTGTCACGCCTTGGTCATTGCATTTTGTGTTTTCGTTATATATTTGTTCAGGCCAGGGTGTGACATGGGTTTATTGTGTTGTCGTATTGGGGTTTTTGTAGGCATTGGGATTGTGGTTGATTAGGGGTGTGTTTAGTTTAGATGTGGCTGCCTGAGGCAGTTCTCAGAGTTAGGTGATTCTTGTTGTCTCTGATAGGGAACCGTATTTAGGTAGCCTGGGTTTCACTGTGTATTTCGTGGGTGATTGTTCCTGTCTCTGTGTTAGTGTTCACCAGAAAGGCTGTATAGGTTTTTTCACATTCCCTTTGTTTTTGTATTTATAAGTTATTTCATGTATCGTCATTTGTTTTATTAAAAACATGAGTAACCAACACGCTGCATTTCGGTCCGACTCTCTTTCGACAAACGAAGAACGTCATTACAGCGTGGCTATTGAGATTCATGTTTAATGAAACACGAATCAATACAAAAACAATAAACGTACAGTGAAAACCAAAACAGCCTAAACTGGTGCAAACTAACACAAGACAGGAACAGGAACAATCACCCACCAAAACCAAACAGGCTACCTAAATATGGTTCCCAATCAGAGACAATGACTCACACCTGCCTCTGATTGAGAACCATATCAGGCCAAACATAGAACTAGACAAACTAGACATGAAACATAGAATGCCCACTCATATCACACCCTGACCAAACAAAACATAGAAACATACAAAGCAAACTATGGTCAGGGTGTGACAGTGAATTCCAGTCAGGGCAATCAAACACAATAAACCAAACCGCTCCAAGTGGTGGACAAAAACAATGACTTTCATCTCCGTGCTGATTGATCCTCTTTAATAAGGCCTAAATGTAGAATGGAGACCTGGGTCTTGGTTGTTGTTGTAAAGTTTATATGCCAGTGTTGTCAGGATTTTTTTGTGTCCTAATCACTCAACCAGAACAGCTGCTTTGGAGTATCCTTTGAAGATGTTTGTTATATGTCATAGAATGTCAACAAATGTCATATACTAACTAGGCCAAATAAAACAGCACATTTCCCCTTATGCAATGATTGGACTAATAGGAAAACAATTAAGCAGCAAAATTCTGAACACTAGCTTTTTGGTACAGTGTGTGAAAACAGTCCAACAATAATTAAGCAAAGCATCAAGTCCCATGAAAGTGCTAAGCTCTTTTGTAATACAGAAATGAGTAATATACACATGAGGAACATAATCCAGTTATTCCCAAATGTCTGCCCACGGTCTTTTCCCAACAGGGCATTGAGAGTAGGTTCAGGCGGAGCGGTTATTTGAAAAGGGGATAAGGGATCTGAACTATCTATCTATCAGAACACATGAGGAATCAGCTTCATTACAGTATGTCTCACTGGGACTCACTAGGGTCTGCACGCAGTTACTTCTGTGTGGGGAGTTACTTCTGTAATATTTATACTTTCACACTTCATATGAACAAAAACTAAATAAAGTAATACACTTTTGGAAATTAGACAACAAGAGCCCCACTCCCTATGGGTCCACAGAACCAGGCTTGAAGAAAGCTGGAATAAACATTTTCATTTTTTGACAGGAAACTATTATATTTGTCTGGCATGAAATTTGCATATTAATTGTGCTGTGGTACATTTTCCACACGATGCTAAATATGTATGGCCTCTTGAGTAATGACTATTGGTTTAGGTGAGACAGAAGGCAAGCCTTCAGATATAAATTAATCCTATACACAATACCTAATGAATACTTAATGACCAAATATGTGAATTTCAACATTTTGCCACTTTAGCCTTCTTTAACTCATGTTACATGCGTCACAAGTGAAAGCAAATTTTTCACAATACGGTATGTTTCAAGATCATGACAATTTCTGTGTTGACTAATCAGATTGTGGACATTTTTAAGGCCTTTGTTGTGTCTATGGACCCCCCCCCCCTTTCATACCCCCTGCATCCTCTGTTGATGACTGGGTTCGTTCTTGTATGAAGTTGCTGTTAAATTGCTCTAATTGCTCTATAGTATTAGTATTATTGTATGAGGTATGCTGTGATGTGGGTTTTATATGGTGTGTATTCTCTTTTCTCTCCACTGGCTATCTGGTAAACATGCTACACTCTAGGCAGTCTCTTCTGCTGATGTGTGTGGGTCTGGTAGGTGTACTCTCTCTATTCTACTCGTTTCCTTTCGACATGGTTAATACCTGCCTGGCGCCCAAACAAAATCTTTCTTTAACCCTCTCTAATAAATACTGCTACAAGCTTATATGAATCATGGCCATACTATCAGGGCCAGATTAAGAAATCATAGGCCTGTGGCTTAAGGTTCGGGTTAGGGTTAGAGGAAGGGTTAGGGTTAGGGTTAGGGTTAGTGGAAGGGTTAGGGTTAGGGGAAGGGTTAGGGTTAGGGTTAGGGTTAGGGTTAGTGGAAGGGTTAGGGTTAGGGTTAGGGTTAGGGTTAGGGTTAGGGTTAGAGGAAGGGTTAGGGTTAGGGTTAGAGGAAGGGTTAGGGTTAGGGTTAGGGTTAGTGGAAGGGTTAGGGTTAGGGTTAGAGGAAGGGTTAGGGTTAGGGTTAGAGGAAGGGTTAGGGTTAGGGTTAGAGGAAGGGTTAGGGTTAGGGTTAGAGGAAGGGTTAGGGTTAGGGTTAGGGTTAGTGGAAGGGTTAGGGTTAGGGTTAGGGTTAGAGGAAGGGTTAGGGTTAGGGTTAGGGTTAGTGGAAGGGTTAGGGTTAGGGTTAGGGTTAGTGGAAGGGTTAGGGTTAGGGTTAGGGTTAGAGGAAGGGTTAGGGTTAGGGTTAGAGGAAGGGTTAGGGTTAGGGTTAGGGTTAGTGGAAGGGTTAGGGTTAGAGGAAGGGTTAGGGTTAGGGTTAGAGGAAGGGTTAGGGTTAGGGTTAGGGTTAGGGTTAGTGGAAGGGTTAGGGTTAGGGTTAGGGTTAGTGGAAGGGTTAGGGTTAGGGTTAGGGTTAGTGGAAGGGTTAGGGTTAGGGTTAGGGTTAGAGGAAGGGTTAGGGTTAGGGTTAGGGTTAGTGGAAGGGTTAGGGTTAGGGTTAGAGGAAGGGTTAGGGTTAGGGTTAGGGTTAGGGTTAGTGGAAGGGTTAGGGTTAGGGTTAGGGTTAGGGTTAGTGGAAGGGTTAGGGTTAGGGTTAGAGGAAGGGTTAGGGTTAGGGTTAGAGGAAGGGTTAGGGTTAGGGTTAGTGGAAGGGTTAGGGTTAGGGTTAGGGTTAGGGTTAGTGGAAGGGTTAGGGTTAGGGTTAGAGGAAGGGTTAGGGTTAGGGTTAGAGGAAGGGTTAGGGTTAGGGTTAGGGGTAGGGTTAGGGTTAGGGTTAGGGTTAGGGTTAGGGTTAGGGTTAGTGGAAGGGTTCGGGTTAGGGTTAGAGGAAGGGTTAGGGTTAGGGTTAGAGGAAGGGTTAGGGTTAGGGTTAGAGGAAGGGTTAGGGTTAGGGTTAGGGTTAGTGGAAGGGTTAGGGTTAGGGTTAGGGTTAGGGTTAGGGTTAGAGGAAGGGTTAGGGTTAGGGTTAGGGTTAGTGGAAGGGTTAGGGTTAGGGTTAGGGTTAGGGTTAGGGTTAGGGTTAGGGTTAGAGGAAGGTTTAGGGTTAGGGTTAGGGTTAGGGTTAGGGTTAGGGTTAGAGGAAGGTTTAGTGGAAGGGTTAGGGTTAGGGTTAGAGGAAGGGTTAGGGTTAGGGTTAGGGTTAGAGGAAGGGTTAGGGTTAGGGTTAGTGGAAGGGTTAGAGGAAGGGTTAGGGTTAGGGTTAGGGTTAGTGGAAGGGTTAGGGTTAGGGTTAGGGTTAGGGTTAGGGTTAGAGGAAGGGTTAGGGTTAGGGTTAGGGTTAGGGTTAGTGGAAGGGTTAGGGTTAGAGGAAGGGTTAGGGTTAGGGTTAGGGTTAGGGTTAGTGGAAGGGTTAGGGTTAGGGTTAGGGTTAGGGTTAGGGTTAGAGGAAGGTTTAGTGGAAGGGTTAGGGTTAGGGTTAGAGGAAGGGTTAGGGTTAGGGTTAGGGTTAGAGGAAGGGTTAGGGTTAGGGTTAGTGGAAGGGTTAGGGTTAGGGTTAGGGTTAGGGTTAGAGGAAGGGTTAGTGGAAGGGTTAGGGTTAGGGTTAGGGTTAGTGGAAGGGTTATGGTTAGGGTTAGGGTTAGGGCTAAGGTTCGGGTTAGGGTTAGTGGAAGGGTTAGGGTTAGGGTTAGGCTTAAGGTTCGGGTTAGGGTTAGTGGAAGGGTTAGGGGTAGGGGTAGGGTTAGGGTTAGGGTTAGGCTTAAGGTTCAGGTTAGGGTTAGTGGAAGGGTTAGGGTTAGGGTTAGGGTTAGGCTTAAGGTTCGGGTTAGGGTTAGAGGAAGGGTAAGCTAACATGCTAAGTACTTGAAAAGTAGCAAGAAGTTGAAAAGTTGTCTTTGATGAGACTAGAACTCACAACCTTTGAGTTGCTAGACATTGGTGTTATATGCTTACCAATCAACCCTCACCAACCACCATACTTTTATCTTTGCCTTATGCAACCATACTAAACATAACATATCATACTAATTTGAGTGTGCCGGATTTACATTCACATGTGTATAAAATCGTGTATACAGCCATGCAATCTCGATAGACCAACATTGGCAGTAGAATGGCCTTACTGAAAAGCTCTGTGACTTTCAACATAGTCATAGGAAACATCTACAGTAGGAGCAACAATGGCTCAGCCACAAAGTGATAGGCCACACAAGCCAACAGAATGGGACCGACGAGTGCTGAAGCAAGTAACGCGTAAAAATCTTCTGTCCTTGGTTGCAACACTCACTACTGAGTTCCAAACTGCCTCTGGAAGCAACATCAGCACAAGAACTGTTCGTCTGGAACTTCATGAAATGGTTTTCCATGGCCGAGCAGCCGCAAACAAGCCTAAGATCGCCATGCTCAACGCCAAGTGTCGGCTGGAGGGGTTTAAAGCTCACTGCCATTGGACTCTGGAGCAGTGGAGATGCGTTCTCTGGAGTGATGAATCACGTTTCACCATCTGGCAGTCCGATGGACGAATCTGGGTTTGGCAGAACGCTACCTGTCCCAATGCACAGTGCCAACTGTAACGTTTGGTGGAGGATTAATGATCTGGGGCTGTTTTTCCTGGTTTGGGCTAGAACCCCTTAGTTCCAGTGAAAGGAAATTTACAATGACATTCTAGACAATTCTGTGCTTCCACCTTTGTGGCAACAGTTTGGGGAAGGCCCTTTCCTGTTTCCTCATGACAATGTACCCGTGCACAAAGTGAGGTCCATACAGAAATGATTTGTCGAGATCGGTGTGGAAGAACTTGACTGGCCTACACAGAGCCCTGACCTCAACGCCATCGAACACCTTTCGGATGAATTGGAACGCTGACTGCGAGCCAGGCCTAAACGCCCAGCATCAGTGCCCAACCTCACTAATGCTTGTGGCTGAATGGAAGAAAGTCTGTGCAGCAATGTTCCAACATCTAATGGAAAGCCTTCCCAGAAGAGTGGAGACTGTTATAGCAGCAAAGGGTGGACCAACTCCATATTAATGCTTATGATTTTGGAATGAGATGTTCGCATGTGTCCACATACTTCTGATCATGTAGTGTATTCCTTTTTTAAATTATTATTTTATATAAATATCTTAATGTTAGAAATAGATTAGGTCATTAACAATCATAAGGTCCTGAAGCCCTCATAATAGTATCACAAACCTCACATATTACAATTCAAGGTCCTGAAAAAACTAGATACTGAATCCTGTCATATTTATATGCATGTCAGATGCTGTTAGACGAAGTTTATACAGTGATGTCATTATTTCATAGACCGCAGACATTGTAGACGCTTCCGTCACCAGACCCAACATATCTCAAGCTGCCTTTCCTGCAGCTCAACTCAGCAGCCAAATGAGTTATGACGTGTTCAGTGCAGTATACACATTTCTCCTGAGGGTAAAGAGCCTTTTGCTCATAGGGTCAGACTGGGAATTTTATCTTGCTGCCTTAATGACTCAAGTCATATACGGAACAGATACAAATTGGGGAAATGTCCCTTTCAAATAATTCTTCAGGGTGTAACACAGTAAAGATGTAATCTATAGCAACATTTTTAGTGCCTATTGAGCGTACTTGTATTGAATTGTAATCACACTTCTGCAACAGTGTCACAACCACAGCTGGGTTATGCTACAGTAATTTGAGCATTCTCTTACAGTGACAAAAGAGGTCAAGCTGCTGTAACTCTACAGCGTCTGTTATGAGGTTATTTCAGCTCTGCCATAGACTGCAATAGCATTCAGAGACAGAAAGGTTGAACTCTTTCTAAATGGAGTCATTCTAGGTTACCATTGATTCATATGATTCATAGCTACTCGACCAGGAGTGTTTCAAAGGTATCCTAGGTTAGGCTATATCTAGATCAATCTCTTTTTATGGTGTTAATTACTGTTTGGTCCTCCTAACTTTTTAAGGTTGGGAGCACCATTGCTACTAATGTTTTTTTTAAATTTAGAGCCCTGCTCATAGATTCCCTGGCTACTAAAGACTTGACCACACATAAGCTGTCACCTAGACTTTTTAATGGGTTAACACACTCTTCTCTGGTTGGTGGGTCACTAACAATTCTTGTTAAAAAACAAGGCTGTGGAAGATAGTGTTATTATTACATTTCGTCCCTCACTATTGAATTCTTGTTTTTGTAAACCCATGGGACCCAACCTCTGTGCAGTTTGTTGTGATAGGTTATTGTGACCCCACATTCACAAAGTAGATTCTCAGCTGGTGGCTGGCAATCCCCTAAATGACCCTTTTCTAAAAAAAAAATGTTTTAATCATACCTCAGAGGGAACACACTGCACTTTCAGTCACTCATTCTCCTGCTAAACTACTGATTGGTATTCTTCCCAGGCCCCTATCTCACCCTATGGTCAATGTGCGTTAATTGCCCCTTCTCGCTGGGCAGGGCGAAGCTGGCCAAAAGACACTATGAACAGAGCAGCATGTCCCCAAACCCTTCATCTCTGAGAAAAGGAGTTGGCCTATTCTCAATCAAACACCCTAACATCATTGCAGGGAATTGTTATAACCCAAACTCTTTATTTTTGTGGCATGTTATTCAATGGAGCGATTTCAGTACTAACAGAAATTGTATTCGAATTCCATAATTTAGAATTTGTATTACAATATTGAATTTGAATGTAATGCTTTTAAATTTGTAACGCACAAATGTAATCATTGAAATCATAAATTGAACATGTATTTCATGACTTAAAACAGAATATTGAATTCTGTTTTACAATTCAATTTCAAAGTAATTGAGTATTCAAAATCAATATTTATACATTCAATATCAATATGATACATATTGTATTCATTGCCTGTGTGTCAAGTTTATAAACAATCATTTAAAGTTGATCAAAGTTACATATATTCAACTTCTCAGTTGTATTCAGATTCAGTTTTCAAATTCAGTTCTCTATATTCAGATCAAAACCAGAGACAACACACGGTACTTTGCCAGCCAGGAGAGGGTGAAGAAAACAGATAGAATCGAACACTCGCTGTGGTAAACAGATGGGTCCGTGCTATCCGGGCTCATTGGGATGTCGCTATCTCATTGAAGTTGACATTTAAAATTGTTAAGGTAGGGTTAGAGTTAGGTAAGGGTTATGGCTAAGGTTAGAGTAAGGGTTATGGTTGAGGATCACAGTCCGGATTAGAAGGGAATGTCACAAAAAATGCAATTTGGCCCCCGTAAGAATACAGTTGAATAGCCCTGTCATAGCCCTTCTAAGGATAGCCTTTCCACTCTCCATTTCATTTTGCTATTGTGACATTTTGCTATTCATTTTGCCAGGTCTCCTGTATGTTTCAAGACTGTGTTAACCCACTTAGCTAAAGCCTATTGGGATACGTTCAGGAAGTTCATGTAAAAGATGACAAGCTACCTGCCATAGAGCAGCATGTAATCTAGTGGTTAAGAGCGATGGACTAGCAACTGGAAGGTTGCTGGGTCAAATCCCTGAGCCAACTAGGTGAAACAAATATATCAATGTGGCCTTGAGCAAGGCTCTTAATCCTAACTTCTTCAGTAAATTGCTCTGGATGAGAACATGTGCTAAAAAAATGTATTCATTTGTATTTGTCACGTGCTGTGTACTGTAGACTAACAAAAACTGCAATAAAATGCTTACTTATGGGCCCTTCCCAGCAATGCAGAGAGAAAGGAGATAATAGAAAAGGAAAATACACAATGAGTAACAATAACTTGGCTATTAACACAGGGTACCAGTACTGAGTGAATGTGCAGTGGTAAGAGATAATTGAGGTAGAAATGTACATATAACTAGGAATAAAGTGACATAATACGCAGCAGAGTATATAATGAGACAAAAAAAGTTTGTGTGAAAGGGCCAATGCAGATGGTTACCTGGACTAACTATTTAGCATTCTTATTGCTCTTGGGTAGAAGCTGTTCAGGGTCCTGTTGATTCCAGACTTGGTGTATCGGTACCGCTTCCTGTGGGAAGTCCCAGGGTCCTTGGCTTAGTGATGAGCTTGGAGGGCACTATGGCATAGAACACTGAGCTGTAGTCAGTGAACAGAATTATCACATACATGTAGGTGTTCCTCTTCTCCAGGTGGGAAAGTACAAAGTGGAGTGCAGTAGAGATTGCGTCAACTGCGGATCTGTTGGGACAGTATGTGAATGGGAGTGGGTCCAGGGTGTCTAGGATGATGGTGTTGATGTGAGCCATGACCAGCCTTTCAAAGAATTTCATGGCTACAGATGTGAGTGCTGCGAGTCGATAGACATTTAGACAGGTTAACTTGGCTTTCTTGGGCACAGGGACTATGGTGGTCTGCTTGAAACATGTCGGTATTACAGACGGGGTCAGGGAGAGGTAGAAAATGTCAGTTTAGACACTTGTCAGCTGGTCAGCGCATGCTCCAAGTACACGTCCTGGTAATCCGTCTGGCCCTGCGGCCTTCTGAATGTTTAATTTTGGGGGGTAGATCAGCTTTAATATCGCAGATAGATTGTGGGGTCTATCAATGTAATGTTTTGCATAATTTCTCATCTCCGTTATTTTGATTATTTAAATATGTTTTCCTTCTTTATTATTTTCCCTAACCCTAGCACCACTCCCCTAATTGGAGTAAACTAGTGGACAACAATACTTCTACTTCCAGCTTATACTATATACATTTTAGGGACACAATACATTTGACATTGGTTATCTTTTTTAGTCCCACACTTCAGATACCTTCAACCTCTCCCATGTACTGTATCTCTGAAAACCATCCAGTTTTGATTTCTACTTGCCATTATTTTTTTCAACTGTGCTGTAATGTTTCACAAAAGTTCCGAACCTTTCTATTCTACTATTTTGTACAGATTGTAAATTAAAGATTAACATTTTTACTAGAGTATTATTATATTATACATCGATTGACTATGGATTTTCAAGACGCCCAACAGTGCTATTTTCAGAATGCGTTTTAGGTAAACTTTGTGATTTCTCAGCCATTCCTACATATGGGCAGCACCAAAACAAGTGATCTAAGAATTCTGTCTCTTCGTAGCAAAATCTGCAGAGCTGGGATGGTTGTACCCCCCATATACATCACATTATTTTGGTCGCAAAACTGTTGTATAATCAATTACAGTGGCAAGAAAAAGTATGTGAATCCTTTGGAATTACCTGAATATCTGCGTAAATTAGTCATCAAATTTGATCTGATCTTTATCTAAATCACAACAATTGACAAACACAGTGTGCTTAAACTAATAACACACAAATGATTGTATTTTTCTTTACTATATTGAATGCATAATTTAAACATTCACAGTGTAGGTTGGAAAAGTATATTGGAATGCATTTCAATTAATAGGTGCGCCTTGTTAAGAGTTAATTTGTGGAAATTCTTTCCTTCTTAATGCGTCTGAGCCAATCAGTTGTGTTGTGACAAGGTATTGGTGGTATACAGAAGATAGCTCTATTTGGTAAAAGACCAATTCCATATTATGGCAAGAACAGCTCAAATAAGCAAAGAGAAATGACAGTCCATCATTACTTTAAGACATGAAGGTCAGTCAATCCGGAAAATTTCAAGAACTTTTACATTTTCTTCACAGACAGTTGCAAAAACCATCAAGCACTATGATGAAACTGGCTCTCATGAGAACTGCCACAGGAAAGGAAGACCCAGAGTTACCTCTCCCGCAGAGGATATGTTCAGTAGAGTTACCAGTCTCAGAAATTGCAGCCCAAATAAATGTTTCACAGAGTTCAAGAAAGAGACACATCTCAACATCAACTGTTCAGAGGAGACTGTGTGAATCAGGCCCTGTCGAATTGCTGCAAAGAAACCACTACTAAAGGACACCCATAAGAAGAAGCGACTTGCTTGGACCAAGAAACACGAGCAATGGACATGAGGCCGGTGGAAATCTGTCCTTTGGTCTGATGAGTCCAAATTTGATATTTCTGGTTAAGACCGATGTGTCTTTGTGAGATGCAGAGTACAGTATGTGAATGGATGATCTCCGCATGTGTAGTACCTACCATGAAGCATGGAGGAGGAAGCGAGATGGTGTGGGGGTTCATTTGCTGTCAGTGATTTATTTCAAATTCAAGGCACACTTAACCAGCGTGTGTCACGCCCTGACCTTAGATATCTCTGTTTTCTATATATTTTGGTTAGGTCAGGGTGTGACTAGGGTGGGTACCCTAGGGTTTTTTGTATGTCTAGGTTTTTTTATATCTAGGGTTTTTGTAGATCTAGTGGTTTTTGTATATCTATGTTGGCCTGATATGGTTCCCAATCAAAGACAGCTGTTTATCGTTGTCTCTGATTGGGGATCATATTTAGGCAGGCCTTTTTCCCACTTTCTGGTGTGGGATCTTGTTTACAGTTTGGTGCCTGTGTGCACACTAGTAGCGTCATGGTTCGTTCAGTTGGTTTTGTTTTGGTGAGTTTCAGTTCATTTAAAATATGTGTACTCTATTCACGCTGCGCCTTGGTCTCATCATTACGACGATCGTGACAGCGTGGCTACCACAGCATTCTGCAGCGATACGCCATCCCATCTGGTTTGAGCTTAGTGGGACTATCATTTGTTTTTCAACATTACCCAACACACCTCCAGGCTGTGTAAGGGCTATTTGACCAAGAAGGAGAGTGATGGAGTGCTGCATCAGGTGACCTGGCCTCCACAAATCCCCCGACCTCTACCCAATTGAGATGGTTTGGACCGCAGAGTGAAGGAAAAGCAGCCAACAAGTGGTCAGCATATGGGGAAACACCTTCAGGACTGTTGGAAAAGCATTCCAGGTGAAGCTGGTTGAGAGAATGCCAAGAGTGTTCAAAGCTGTCATCAAGGCAAAGGGTGCCTACTTTGAAGTATCTCTAATATAAAATATATTTTGATTTTTGCACTTTTTTGTTTACTACATGATTCCATGTGTGTTTATCGTATTTTTATGTCTTCACTATTATTCTAAAATGTCAAATAAAGAAAAACCCTTGCATGAGTAGGTGTGTCTAAACTTTTGACTGGTACTGCATGTTCCGGGGAGTGTCGACTTCCGGGGAGGGTCGCCCGGGGAGGGCCAACTCTCCCAACAAATCACAAGGTAGACTTGCCAAAATGTTGCGATTGAAAACCAAAGTCGACAGGCAAAACTTTTGCAATGGTTTTTGTGAAAGTAGTTATTGCAAACTTGCGAAATTCACTCATAAATTTCTATCTTGCCATGTACTATTTTGTGTCTGGGGATGTGAACAATAGTGATGTAGGAAGTGACGTAGTTCTCTACGCCAAACTGATGTTGTATCCGTACAGACATGTAAGCTGGAACATTGGCAACCCATCTGTCTAGACAAGAGAGGTGAGGGGCATGAGATTTTAAAGGTTGCATTTTCAATCACTTCATATAGCGCCAACATGTGGCCAATTGGCATGGTATTGCATGAGAGGGTGTGGCCCATGACCCTTGACCACCATGCAAGGTTGTACCCTCCTCGGTCTTATCTCACAGGAATTTGCCTTTTTTCACCAAAACGGCAGAAGAACTGGAATAATATTAGTGGACATAAAACAGTATGGGAAATTCAATAGGGTTTAACGCAGCTATACACAATACACCATAATGACACAGCTAAAACTGGTTTTAATCATTTTTGCTAATTTATAAACATAAAAAAGTGTATTCAGACCCTTTAATCAGTACTTTGTTGAAGCACCTTTGGCAGTGATTACAGCCTTGAGTCTTCTTGAGTTTGGCGGTACAAGCTTGGCACACCGGTATTTGGGGAGTTCCTCCTATTCTTCCCTGCAGATCCTCTCAAGGAGGGGGATACCTCCTCTCAAGGAGGGGGATACCTCCTCTCAAGGAGGGGGATACCTCCTCTCAAGGAGGGGGATACCTCCTCTCAAGCCAAAAATATTTTTATTGGGTTTTGGCATTATATACAAAAATGCCAATTTTTTTAATGCCAATATTATTTTATTAATGCCAATATTATTTTCCGGGCTCACATGTGGTTCAGTTGGTAGAGCAAGGCACTTATTACGCCAGGGCTGTGGGTTCGATTCCCATGGGGGACTAGTACAGACAAACACGAAAATGTATGCTCTCACTACTTTAGTCTGCTAAATGACTAAAATGTAATAAGGTTATGTCATCCAATTTTTATGCTGTTTTATAACCGGGTAAGATACAGTCTAATATAGCAGTGGTGGGCCGTCAGGGCCAGCAAGGCCTTCTCTGCTGGCCTAAACATCATCAGAATATATATATATTTTTAATATATTTTCCCACAAATATGTATTAAATTATTCACCAGAGTAAGAGTTACACTCTTCATTTCATAGCATTCCTCTTGGTTGCACTGCTTCTAGCCAGGATGGCTGGTCTTTATGTTAGATATTTTATCAATCATATTCAGCCATCATGTGTTGCCAGGGGTCTAAAATCTGCCCTCAGGCCTTCAGAATCAACAGTGCGGGCGCTTGTAGCTTAAAGTGAATGGAAATGAAAATTTACTGTCAACCAATCAGCTTTAGAATTGACTATTGTACGCCTGCTGGCTGGCTCCAGTGTTACACAGGAGCCAGCTAGCAGGCGTAGTGCCTGCACATCTTTTGATTGGATTACCAATATTGAGAGGCAGGTCCTATATGGGCAGGTCTCAGAACTAGGAAACTGAAATTGATCAACAAATTAATTTGCGTACTACTAAACTGTTTTTTCAACCCACAATGGCGGAAGGAGAAGATATCGATTTGGTCGAGGATATAATTATAACGCCATTCTCAAGACAAACTTTTCAAGAAAAGTTAGACATTGTCAGGAGAGGTAAACGCCGACGCTACAAAGCCGACGCTACAAAGACAGGCTCCGAGAAGCACTGCAAACTGTACTTCTGGGAATGCCTATTATTTGCAAGTGATCGATTTGGTGTTTGGAGCCACACTGGCTTTGCAAACCTGAGTTGTCTAACCAAGGCAGCAACGAGACACCAAAGTACGGCTGGGCACTTACAAACAATGGTGCTTTTGAAAACTTTTGGGGACACCCGAGTGGATCTACAGCTCAACAAACAAGCGCGCAGGGCAACGAAGCTGTACAATGAAAAGGTATTGTACTCTTCCCCTGCAATTCTCTGAATAAAAATGTCAATTT
This sequence comes from Oncorhynchus masou masou, assembly GCF_036934945.1. Taxonomy (NCBI): domain Eukaryota; kingdom Metazoa; phylum Chordata; class Actinopteri; order Salmoniformes; family Salmonidae; genus Oncorhynchus; species Oncorhynchus masou. The sequence goes on from NC_088232.1 coordinate 30,048,811, forward strand.
CAAGGTGACGCAACGCCTGGTTATACTGCGTTTCTTTCTAAATGTATTGTGTCTATTTCCATGGCATCATAATGATGGTAATAAGAGGTGGATTAATTCGGGTGGGACTGTGTAGGACTTCACTGAAGGCCCAGGCCCCAGAACCATGGCACACTACTGTAATATAGTATATGTCCTAGAATGCATATGATATTGTACAACTGCTATTCCATTCATAATGTAACCTAATATAGAGTATCATACTAAATGGATTGTCACAGAATACTACCAATTGCCCTGAGACCATGTTCATTTCTGAGTTAATTAGGATGGGTGAAGTCACGCAGCCTCTTGAGCGCATCCAAAGTGCCTAAAATAACATCTTAGCATCTATCCAACTCCTTTACTTGAGACCAGTTCTAGTTTTTACATGGTGGTGGTGTGCTTTGTGTTGCAGAGAAAGAGCTTTTCCAGAACCCTCAAACATAAATTTGTCCCAGGTAATCACATCTGGGATTTATTCTGGTGGTCAAATGGTGAAAGCTATCTCTAGGACCTAGTATTTCTGCCTCGCTCGTCTTCCTCACTTTTCTCCGTGGCTCGAGCCACGCGGAATTGGGCGTGCGGGTGCTTCCGTTACAGGTGAAAGGCGGGAGCCAATATCGAATATAATTGTGAACCACGGCACTTGGATACAGATGGACAGAGCAACATTCGGTCTTTTGGATTTTTCAGGGTTTGGAATACAATCAACATTTTTACGCGCACTCCGAGTACATTGCCAAATCTCCGTGGTGTAATTTAGATAATGCACAGTGCTCTTGGACGCAACTTTACAGCTGAGTTCTCAGAAAGAAAATCAAAGGGGGGATACCTTGCGCTCGTCAGGTAGCCTAGCTGTCAATCGCCTCATTGTTTTTCTGCGTCTAAGTGACAGTTGCCTTGAAGGTTTGATGATTTCCAAAACGTTTTCAAAACATCTTCTTGCTCTCCATTCCAGCAAATAATAATGGATTTTTCAATAACTTCGATACGTTAAAAAAAATTATGTATCATGTTTTTTATGGAGTGGTCGAATTTATTTTTGTTTGCATGTTGCCATCACATTTGATGCCTTTGCATGGACTTTATAGACTATTACAGCGCATGACTATTTGATTTTGGATAGAGAAAAAGGTTTATAGAATTAGTTTGCATTAATTTGTTAACATAAGACAATAATTCAGAATGAATGGTATTGCTTAGCATTTTAATCGACTGTCTTCATGAATGGAATTTCGGGCTCTGAATATTACCTTTAATTAGGCATCCTCCCATTCTGTAGGTTTGGATTTCAGCAATGAGCAAGCGGTTGGATTTATCACATTATCTAGCGGTGTTCTTCTCGATGATGGTACTGTGGCAGTCAAGGTAAGTTTCGTTGTATTTTCTTTATAAAAAAAATAAACAATCAATAGAAAAAACAGTAAGTGGTGTTTGCGTGCACTGCATCTGCACGTTCTAAATCTTCTCAATTTTGGCCACTCTAAATGGTTCTCAGATTGGAATAAAGCAGTCACGCGAAATGACTTTTTTGTTTTTTATTATCGTGATAACATGGTGGCTGGCACAATTTGTGTGGAGAGCGGAGACACCAATTGCGCGGTGACCTGAAAAGGAGACTATAGGTGGAGATTGCGCACAGCTCCAGGAAGTTAGAACATTTGTATGAATCTGAAGAAAGAAAACTTAGTAATGTGATAATCGTTTGATGCTCGATTTCTTGGTGCCTTCCTTCATTTATCTTTGGAAATTTTTAGGAATTTCTTTGGTGAGGTGGAACTGTCTGTTCTATAATGAACAAATGAGAGAGAGGCTGGTTGTCTTTGCAAGAAGCCAACTGAGCCACATGAATTCACTTTTGTGGTCCTTAATAGATGGCTACAGAACAATTGTTTTCCCCGTAGTGCTCTGTCCAATTTCAAGAGAGGAAGTTGGCAGAGATAGGTTGAATTAGGTTTTTATGTTCCTTAGGAAAACACACAAAAACAATGTTTTCCCACATATGTCAATTTTCCCCTCACATCTCTCCTAATCATTGATGTCTCTGCTACTTAATGTTTCCTACATAGATCAAGAGTGGAATCATCGGCATATGCTTCAGAAGCCTTCAAAAACAATATCACTCTGTTCACCCGGATCTTGGATAGCCTTCTGGATGGCTATGACAACCGATTACGACCTGGACTTGGCGGTGAGCAGTTAACATTGCATACTTTACATATAAAATTAAATAAAATGAAAGTTAAATTGGTTTTAAATGTTGATCAGCTGCTCAGCAGGACCTTGATTAATATAATCAGTTGTGTTCGAGTAGAGCTGGAGCAAAAGCCTGTACACCCAGTAGGACTCCAGGACATATATTTTATTCAAAGTTTTAAATATCTTTGAGATTTAACATGTTCTTGTGTCAATCTCTTGCATTTCCCCAGATAGAAGCTTGTTTAAATTCCCAAATAACCAAATAACTTCTGGTGTCAGAATGAGTTACTGAGCTTGCATCTGCATCCCCCTTATCACCAAGATAACAACACAGAAAGTATTATCTGCTGTAACAGAAGAGATACTGTACGAGCTTTTCTAGGCTGTTTTATTTAGGGCTGACCCAGTCAATTTGAAGTTTTGTTTGTGTGCATCCATTTAAACCGTTAACACTCAAATGTCGCTGTGTGTTTTGGTGTGTCTGGCTCACCATGATGATTGAGCTGTGTATTTTATTATTTATTTTATTTTATTTCACCATTATTTAACCAGGTAGGCAAGTTGAGAACAAGTTCTCATTTACAATTGCGACCTGGCCAAGATAAAGCAAAGCAGTTCGACACATACAACAACACAGAGTTACACATGGAGTAAAACAAACATACAGCCAATAATACAGTAGAAAAATAATTCTATATACGATGTGAGCAAATGAGGTGAGATAAGGGAGGTAAAGGCAAAAAAAAGGCCATGGTGGCGAAGTAAATACAATATAGCAAGTAAAACACTGGAATGGTAGATTTGCAGTGGAAGAATGTGTGAAGTAGAAATAGAAGTAATGGGGTGCAAAGGAGCAAAATAAATAAATAAATACAGTAGGGGAAGAGGTAGTTGTTTGGGCTAAATTATAGATGGGCTATGTACAGGTGCAGTAATCTGTGAGCTGCTCTGACAGCTGGTGCTTAAAGCTAGTGAGGGAGATAAGTGTTTCCAGTTTCAGAGATTTTTGTAGTTCGTTCCAGTCATTGGCAGCAGAGAACTGGAAGGAGAGGCGGCCAAAGGGAGAATTGGTTTTGGGGGTGACCAGAGAAATATACCTGCTGGAGCGCGTGCTACAGGTGGGTGCTGCTATTGTGACCAGCGAACTGAGATAAGGGGGGACTTTACCTAGCAGGGTCTTGTAGATGACCTGGAGCCAGTGGGTTTGGCGACGAGTATGAAGCAAGGGCCAGCCAACGAGAGCGTACAGGTCACAGTGGTGGGTAGTATATGGGGCTTTGGTGACAAAACAGATGGCACTGTGATAGACTGCATCCAATTTATTGAGTAGGGTATTGGAGGCTATTTTGTAAATGACATCCACAATGTCGAGGATCGGTACGACGGTCAGTTTTACAAGAGTATGTTTGGCAGCATGAGTGAATGATGCTTTGTTTCGAAATAGGAATAGGAAGCCAATTCTAGATTTAACTTTGGATTGGAGATGTTTGATGTGAGTCTGAAAGGAGAGTTTACAGTCTAACCAGACACCTAGGTATTTGTATTTGTCCACATATTCTAAGTCAGAACCGTCCAGAGTAGTGATGCTGGACGGGCGGGCATGTGCAGGCAGCGATCTGTTGAAGAGCATGCATTTGGTTTTACTTGTATTTAAGAGCAGTTGGAGGCCACAGATGGAGAGTTGTATGGCATTGAAGCTCGTCTGGAGGGTTGTTAACACAGTGTCCAAAGAAGGGCCAGAAGTATACAGAATGGTGTCGTCTGCGTAGAGGTGGATCAGAGAATCACCAGCAGCAAGAGCGATATATTGATGTATACAGAGAAGAGAGTCGGCCTGAGAATTGAACCCTGTGGCACCCCCATAGAGACTGCTGGAGGCCCGGACAACAGGCCCTCCAATTTGACACACTGAACTCTATCAGAGAAGTAGTTGGTGAACCAGGCAAGGCAATCATTTGAGAAACCAAGGCTATCGAGTCTACCGATGAGGATGTGGTGATTGACAGAGTCGAAAGCCTTGGCCAGGTCTATGAATACGGCTGCACAGTATTGTTTCTTATCGATGGCGGTTAAGATGTCGTTTAGGACCTTGAGCGTGGTTGAGGTGCACCCTTGACCAGCTCAGAAACCAGATTGCATAGCGGAGAAGGTGCGGTGGGATTCTAAATGGTCAGTCATCTGTTTGTTGACTTGGCTTTCAAAGACCTTAGAAAGGCAGGGTAGGATAGATATAGGTCTGTAGCAGTTTGGGTCAAGAGTGTTCCCCCCTTTGAAGAGGAGGATGACTGCAGCTGCTTTCCAATCTTTGGGAATCTCAGATGACACGAAAGAGAGGTTGAACAGGCTAGTAATAGGGATTGCAACAATTTCATTATGATTGTGGACTCTCTAATTCATAGTGTCCTATGACTCACAAGGCAAAATAGCTCCCAATACCTCAATGGCTCCCAAGAGAGGCTCCCATTGTCCCAGTTCTAATGAGCGGCATAGACACTGGATGTAGTGGACAAAGATTAGTCTTAGTCACAACTAGGGCATTTTGTTAGAAAAGGTAAGATAACGAAAAACCAAATGCCTACTGTGCCAATGTGATTATCCTGATAACTGTGTCACAAGGCTTTGCTGAAGATTCACATCCAGAAGGATACAAATTCACATTTGGGACAGCCCTTTAGTCATGTGCAGTTTACAACTGGCCTTGTTTCGAGGTAATTTCCCTTACAATGGCACTACAGCTCCAAATGTGAATTGCTGGCAAGGAAGTACTTTGCTTCTGGCTTCTTACTGATCCAAGAGCAGCCCATATTAGGTGTGAGTGGTGTGATTTATAATGCCTGGTCCGTAAAAAAAGATGACTGATCATGGTTATACAGTACACTGATCCCAGTACAGTCACTGATCCCATTTGTGTGATTGAATATGCTTTCTTGACTCGTTTATTGAGGACTTACTGAGGTTTTAACTTTTCATGGATCCTAGAATAGCCCACAAGGTGCTATGATTTATGTTGATGTTTCTCTACTGTAGTTGTAGATATTATTTAATGGCAGAAGCCCTCTACAGTCAGGCAGTAATGTTAATTTGGTTTCCCATGAGACCAAAGAAGACAGATGCACCAGATGTGTACTGGGAAATGGCTGTTCTATTTATGGGAAATGGGATTTTTTCACTGAGAGATTTTAGAATTGCACAATAGCTCCCAGGTTTGGCTTAAATCAAGTCTTACAGTTGTAGACAATTCACTGCAATTCAAAATAAGTAGACTGTTTGTTTGTTTTTCACTCCTGACCTCAAAAGAAAATGTAAGAAGCTCAGCAAACCTCATAACAGACATGAATTCTGACGTGTTGAGATGACAAAGAATTTGAAATAAGTGATAATGATTTTCAAAACAATTACCAAAATGTTGTTGCACAATTAGTGAAAGTCAATGTAAACCTTGTTTGAGATTACCCGGGGCTCCATTGTTTCTGCACCCAATTATCACACAGGTATTAGGATAATCCATGTTCATGGTGTATTTAATAAAAGTGAAAACATATTTCTCGAAATGTTTGCAACTGTGTTGAAAATGAAATACAGAAATATCTAATTTACATAAGTATTCACACCCCGACTCAATACATGTTAGAATCACCTTTGGCAGTGATTACAGCTGTGAGTCTTTCTGGGTAAGTCTCCAAGAGCTTTGCATACCTGGATTGTACAATATTATTTTCTAATTTCTTCAAGCTCTGTCAAATTGGTTGTTGATCATTGCTAGACAACCACTTTAAAGTCATGCTCTCGATGGTGCAGCTGTAGAACCTTTTGAGGATCTGAGTACCCATGCCAAATATTTCAAGGTCTCCTGAGGGAGAATAGATTTTGTTGTGCCCTTTTCATGTCTTGGTGTGCTTAGACCATGTTAGTTTGTTGGTGATGTGGACACCAAGGAACTTGAACCTCTCAACCTGCTCCACTGTAGCCATGTCGATGAGAATGAGGGCGTGCTCGGTCCTCTTTTTTCTGTAGTCCACAATCATCTCCTTGTCTTGATCACGTTGAGGGAAGGGTTGTTGTCCTGGCACCACACGGCCAGGTCTCTGACCTCCTCCCTATAGGCTGTCTCGTCATTGTCGGTGATTAGGCCTACCACTGTTGTGTCATCTGCATACTTAATGACGGTGTTGGAGCCGTGCCTGGCCGTGTGTCATGAGTGAACAGGGAGTACGGAAGGGGGCTGAACACGCACACCTGAGGGGCCCCTGTGTTGAGGATCAGCGTGGCGGATGTGTTGTTACCTACCCTTCTTACATGGGGTCCGTCAGGAAGTCCAGGATCCAGTTGCAGAGGGAGGTGTTTGGTCCCAGGCTCCTTAGCTTATTGATGAGCTTTGAGGGCACTATGGTGTTGAATGCTGAGCTGTAGTTAATGAATAGCATTCTCACATTGTTGTTCTTTTTGTCCATGTGGGAAAAGACAGTGTGGAATGCAATAGAGATTGCATCATCTATGGATCTGTTGGGGCGGTATGCAAATTGGATGTGGGTCCAGGGTTTATGGGATAATGGTGTTAATGTGAGTCATAACCAGCCTTTCAAAGCACTTCATGGCTACAGACGTGAGTGCTACCGGTAGTCATTTAGGCAGGTTACCTTAGTGTTCTTGGGCACAGGCACTATGGTGGTCTGCTTAAAACATGTTGGTATTACAGACTCAGACAGGGAGAGGTTGAAAATATCAGTGAAGACACTTGCCAGTTGGTCAGCGCATGCTGGCAGTACACGTCCTGGTAATCCGACTGGCCCTGCGGCCTAGTGAATGTTGACCTGTTTAAAGGACTTACTCACATCAGCTGTGGAGAGCGTGATCACACAGTCTTCAGGAACAGATGATGCTCTCATGCATGTTTCAGTGCCATTTGCCTCGAAGCGAGTATAGAAGTAGTTTAGCTCGTCTGGTAGGCTCGTGTCACTGGGCAGCTCTCGGCTGTGCTTCCTTTTGTAGTTTGTAATGGTTTGCATGCCCTGCCACATCCGACGAGCATCAGAGCCGGTGTAGTACGATTCAATCTTAGTCCTGTATTGACGGTTTGGCTGTTTGATCGTTCGTCGGGGGGCATAGCGGAATTTCTTATAAGCTTCCAGGTTAGAGTCCGGCTCCTTGAAAGTGGCAGCTCTAGCCTTTAGCTCAGAGTGGACATTGCCTGGTTGGGGTATGTACGTACAGTCACTGTGGGGACGAAGTCAACAATACACTTATTGATGAAGCCAATGACTGATGTGGTGTACTCCTTAATGCCATCGGAGGAATCCCGGAACATATTCCAGTCTGTGCTAGCAAAACAGTCCTGTAGCTTAGCATCTGCTTCATCTGACCACTTTTTATTGATCTTGTCACGGGTGCTTCCTGCTTTAATTTTTGCTTGTAAACAGGAATCAGGAGGATAGAATTATGGTTAGATTTGCCAAATGGAGGACGAGGGAGAGCTTTGTATGCGTCTCTGTGTGTGGAGTAAAGGTTGTCCAGAGTTTGTTTTCCTCTGGTTGCACATTTAACATGCTGATAGAAATTTGGTAATACGGATTTAAGTTTCCCTGCATTATAGTCCCCGCCTCTTTACTTTTGGCGGAATACAGCTCATTCAATGCTGTCTTAGTGCCAGCCTCTGACTGTGGTGGTATGTAAACAGCTATGAAAAATACAGATGAAAACTATCTAGGTAGGTAGTGTGGTCTACAGTTTATCATGAGATACTCTACCTCAGGCGAGCAATAGCTCGAGACTTCCTTAGATATCGTGAACTAGCTGTTTTTTAAATAAAAATACATAGTCCGCCACCCCTTGTTTTACCAGACACTGCTGTTCTATCCTGCCGGTGCAGTGTATAACCAGCCAGCTGTATGTTGACAGTGTTGTCCTTCAGCCATGACTCCATGAAGCATAAGATATTACAGTTTTGAATGTCCCGTTGGTAGTTTAATCTTCCACGTAGGTCATCTATTTTATTCTCCAGAGATTGCACATTTGCTAGCAGAATGGAAGGGAGTGGGGGTTTATTCGATTGCCTACAAATTCTCAGAAGGCAGCCTGCCCTTTGGCCCCTTTTTCTCCACTTCGTCTTCACGCAAATCACAGGGATCTGGGCCTGTTCCCGAGAAAGCAGTATGTCGTTCGTGTCGGGTTTATCAGACTCGTTAAAGGAAAAAAAGGATTCTGCTAGTCCGTGGTCAGTAATCGCAGTACTGATGTCCAGAAGTTATTTTCGGTCATAAGAGACGGTAGCAGCAACATTATGTACAAAATAAGTTTTAAAAATAAGTTACACAAAACACAAATAATTGAAATATAAAACACTATCGGTTGGGGACATGTAAAACGTCTTTCTCCAGTGACATTTTTAGATGAGGGATGTAAAGCAGGGTATGTAAAGCAGCAGATTATGATCTATAATCTCAAATGCTCCGCTGAAGTCTTACCAAAACAGCTCTCACAATCTTTTTATTATCAATTTCTCTCTGCCAATCATCAGTCATTTGTGTAAGTGCCGTACATGTTTAATGCCCTTGCCTATAAGCCTGCTGAAAATCTGTTGTTTGTTTACTGTGAAATAGCATTGAATCTGGTCAAACACAACTTTTTCCAAAAGTTAACTAACTGCCTGATTGAGCTATTCTTTGGCAATGGAATTACTTTTGCTTTCCTCCAAGCCTGAGGGCACACACTGTCCTGTAGGCTTAGATTGAAGAGATGGCAAATAGGAGTGGCAAGATCGTCCGCTATCATTTTCAGTAATCTTCCTTCCAAGTTGTCAGACCCAGGTGGCTTGTCATTGTTGATAGACAACAATACTTTTTTTCACCTCTTCCACCTCACTTCACAGAATTCAAAATGTTAATCCTATAATTTGGTCAGTTATGCATGGTTGCGTAGGTTCAGAATTTGTTGTTGCCCAAGTTTGCTAACCTTGCCAATGATTTTTTTTTCCCTTAGGTCTATTCCGTTCATTTTTTATCCTGAAACTTACCAGTCCTTAACAATTACGAGCATATTCAGAACATGATGCAGACACCACGATGCTTGAAAATATGAAGAGTGGTACTCAGTGATGTGTTGTGTTGGATTTCCCCAAACATACCATTTTGTATTCAGGACAAAAGTTAATTGCTTTGCCACATTTTTTACTGTATTACTTAAGTGCCTTATTGCAAACAGGACTCATGTTTTGGAATATTTTTATTTCCACTATATTTTTATTTTCACTCTGTCAATTAGGTTCGTATTGTGGAGTAACTACAATGTTGCTGATCCATCCTGTAACTTTAAAATCACCATTGGCCTGGGCAGCAGGTAGCCTAGTGGTTAGAGCTTTGGACTAGTACTCTCTAGAGACTCTGTAGAGACAGCAGGAGTGGTAGAGATACTCTTAATGATTGGCTATGACAAGCCAACTGACATTTACTCCTGAGGTGCTGACTTGCTGCACCCTCGACAACTACTGTGATTATTATTATTTGACCAAGCTGGTAATTTATGAACATTTGAACATCTTGGCCATGTTCTGTTATAATCTCCACCCGGCACAGCCAGAAGAGGACTGGCCACCCCTCATAGACTGGTTCCTCTCTAGGTTTCTTCCTAAGTTTTGGCCTTTCTACTGAGTTTTTCCTAGCCAACGTGCTTCTAAACCTGCATTGCTTGCTGTTTGGGGTTTTAGGCTGGGTTTCTGTACAGCACTTTGAGATATCAGCTGATGTACGAAGGGCTATATAAATAGATTTGATTTGTAACCAAAAGGTTGCAAGATTGAATCCCTGAGCTGACAAGGTAAAAATCTGTCGTTCTGCCCCTGAACAAGGCAGTTAACCCACTGTTCCTAGGCCATCATTGAAAATAAGAATTTGTTCTTAACTGACTTGGAGTACTTATTGACTCAAGATATTTAAGTTTTTCATTTTTAATTAATTTGTAAAAAAATGAAAACTCAATTCCACTTTGTTGCGACTATGGTGTGTAGGCCAGTGCCAAAAAAACTCAATTTAATCCATTTTAGTTTCAGGCTTTAACACAACAAAATATGGACATTTCTGAAGGCCCAGAATTATTGGTCACTGGGGTGCTTCCTGAACACTTTTGCTTTTGGCAGTTGTTTGCTGTTCCTTCACTATATTTTTAAGAGTGTGAATTATGAGTGTGACTGTATTTGTGTGTGAGGACCTGTGTTTGTGTATGTGTCTGATGGCCTGTGTATGTGTCCGATGGCCAGTGTATGTGTGTGATGGCCTGTGTATGTGTCCGATGGCCTGTGTATCTGTGTGATGGCCAGTGTATCTGTGTGATGGCCTCTGTATGTGTGTGATGGCCTGTATTTGCGTGCACGCATGCATTTACTATATATAAGAATGATCTTTAAAAAAAAAATAAAAAAAACATGTAAACCTTTATTTAACTAGGCAAGTCAGTTCAGAACAAATTCTTATTTTCAATGACAGCCTAGGAACAGTGCCTGTTCAGGGGCAGAACAACAAATTTGTACCTTTTCAGCTTGGGGGTTTGAACTTGCAACCTTCCAGTTGCTAGTCCAACTCTCTAACCAATAGGCTACCCTGCTGCCCCGTATCATTGATGATACGTTCGTGTTAGATTGGATTTGGATTGTACTTTTCAGGGGTATCATATGTCTCTTACGAAGATATTGCTTTTAGATTATATGGGAGTACATTAAATCACCCTACCCACGATCAATATGTAACTCTGACCTGGTAGACATCAACACTGCTTTTACTATACTTAGATCAGAATTAATTCCTTTGCATGGAGAGTTGGACCAGGAAATGAGGCCGCTTTAGCCAATTGAGATGCCCCTAAAGTGTTTGAAGGGCAGTGAGGATAGTGAGTGTGTTTCCCCCATGAGGACAGCGCAGACGTAACATGATATAGTGTATGTTCCCATCCCACTGTTCACCAGGGAGTCTGAGGCAGGAAGATGAGCGATGAGAAAATGTAAATGTGGAATCGTGGACAAAGCGTTGCCATGACAGCACAGACATCTAAGTTTAATGTGAAATCATGGCTTTCAGGGGCTGGATTGATCTCAACCACATCTCATTCCAGATGTACCTCACAGTTCTCAAAAACATGTGTTTTAACATGGGATTTGCGAATGGATGCCTTGTTGACATGAACAGATAGACCTAAAAATATACATATGAAACATGAATGAAGCATTAAAATCAGTTGTTGCGACTATATAAAAACAACATTTTAAATACATTTAAAACATTTTTTGTATGCATATATTTTACAGATCGGGTGACAGAGGTGAAGACTGATATTTATGTCACAAGTTTTGGTCCAGTGTCAGACACAGACATGGTAAGTGTTATACTAGGCATTAGACTACTACGATAAAGCTCTTAGTGAAATGTATTCAGCTTCTTTCATCTATGAAGATACATTAATTCATTATTTATTTCAGATTTTGTTTTATATATAAGCTTATGTTTAACAATAGATATACATTGATATATGTTAAGTATTTCATATATATTTTGAGTAGGACAGAGACTGACCCTTTAAATTGTGATTGGTCCATCAACATTTCATGTGATTTTGGGGTAGCATCACTACTGTGTCTGTCTCTGTTGCCATTATAGCTGCACTTTTTTTTCTTAGACACACACACATACTGTACATACACAGGCATATCATGTTCACAGAGTCCTCACTCTCTGTGTCCCATTTCTTTTTTCTTTCTCTGTCTCACCCTCTCGCCCCCTTTCTTTCCTTTGGCCTTGTTCTGCAAGCTCCAGGCTCGTACCTGCTGGGCTTTAAAAGCTTTTCTCAGTTTCCCTCCATCACACTCTCAGCCCTCCATTTCAGCCTGCTCTCAAATATTTAAACCATAAAGAAGTGGGGGAAATGGTTGCTACCGAACTAGCGCCTTAAAAAAGAAGAAGAAATGGCACATGTATAATTCATTTAGAGGCTCCTTCCAGCTCACAGTGGATAATTTCACTCTTGGGCCATCACTCTGCTTTGATAGTGTTTCTCTGATAGTGGCATCTCTCTCTCTCTTTCTCTCTCTCTCTCTCTCTCTCTCTCATATATTTGACAGCATCCCTGCTGCTCCCTATGCTTTGTGTCTGTAAATATATGGCTTCTATATCTTCCTCTCTCCTTACTGGGATCCCTCCACAGAGCTCTTGTGACATAGAATCACTGTCATAGTGTTAGATAAAACTAATCATTATTAGGCCGAATATTGGACGATACATTTCTAGACTACTTTCATTTGACTGACCAGGGCCCAGTTTTTCCAAAGTTATGTATTTGGATTTTGCCTATCAGACATTAAATGCACAGAAATAGAATGAATAGAATGGACAACTCACTGACTTGAATGGGGAAACCAGTTCTGTTCATTTTATTTCTATGCATTTAATTCTATCCAATAGCTGAAATGATCCGTATTGGTAACTTTAAAAAAATTGGACCCAGATGATAATAGTGGATTGGACTGGTACAGAGCTTTTCTCTAGGCTTTCTCACAGGGCTTTCTCTGTTTGTGGTAACTCAACCCATTAACATCCATTGTGAGACATCACAGCGCTAACTTGTGCTCTTGGAGTGTGTTAACAAAGAAAGTCATTTACTCTGGGAAAAACGGATTGCAACTTCACAGTTGTTATTGAAGTCTTTGAGCATGTGTTTTTGTTTAAGGGCTTCAAATTCAAAGGGTTTCAGAGTCCAGGAATCATTTACCCTTGTGTGTCGCCCCATGAACTGCTCAGTAAAGCCCTTGGGGGTCAGAAGCCTGGGGGCTTTGCGTATGGGAAGGAGGGCTGTACCCACCAGACTCCAGAGGGCCAGATGCTGTAGGGATAGGGGGTACTGATGTAAATCCACCCTGACATTAGCAAGAGGGCAGGGAGCAGGCATCCACCACTGACTGCATGTCCCCAGACATAACAAACCAGGTGCAACCTCAAACACTGACGCAGGAGGCACCACTTTAGAACACACTTTTTGATTTATTTTATTGATTGAGGAGCTTTAATATCCTTATGGTTTCACTATACTTATTCAAAACACATGTTATGATGCAGCAGTAGGTTTACCAGATCTAACTTGTTTTTATAACACCCTCTGCCATCGCAGTCTCTTCATTACCCATATCTCAACCTGTGCTAAAGTCTTTTGTACTCTGCTCTTTGTCAGGAATACACTGTGGACGTGTTCTTCCGTCAGAGCTGGATTGACGAGCGGCTGAAGTTTAATGGGCCGATGAATATCCTGCGGCTGAACAATCTGATGGCCAGTAAGATCTGGACGCCAGATACCTTCTTCCACAATGGGAAGAAATCTGTCGCTCACAACATGACCATGCCCAACAAACTGCTCCGGATCATGGAGGATGGAACACTGCTGTACACTATGAGGTAACAAGTGCTTGTTTTTTTATTACCCCTGGTTTCATTAGAGAGCTAAAAGAGCTGTCCTCAGGTCAAAGGACAAGGTGATGTCAGTGCAGCAGCCAAACGCCAGCATTGAGATCTACTGCTATTGTACAGGCAGTCAGCATCACCCTATGAAAACCATGCAGTATTTGTATACACAAGGTCTCAGCATAGCCTGAAAGTGAGGAGAGATGAGGCCATTCAAAAGAAACATAGTAGCACAACAAAACAACTGCACCGAGAGAGTAGCCCTGAGGTTCTGGGGTGATGTGAACTCTTGCGTCTGTATTTTTGTATTTACTCAGGTTAACGGTCCAGGCGGAATGTCCCATGCACCTCGAAGACTTCCCTATGGATTCCCACTCCTGTCCACTTAAGTTTGGCAGCTGTAAGCTTATCTCCTCATTCTTGCTTCTATTTTACTTTGTAAGGAACTGATATAGCTAGAGGCAGAACTTTGTTTCTTGCTAGATGTTTAACTGGTTGACTGTGAGACTGAAACATCTAGTTAGTTGGGTTTGTTCTGAGTTCACAAGTAAAATTAGGCTTTTCCTAAACAGCAATGCCATGTGCCTCTCTACAAAGACGTACTGTATCTGACGTAAGTTCTATCAATCTTCTATCAGATTGACTGTTTTGCTAGAGGTGACTGAATTTAGCTTCCTTTCATTATGCAATGTAATTTTCTCATTTCACAGTAACATAAACTCAGCAACAAAAAAAAAACATTGCTTTTTCAGGACCCTGTCTTTCAAAGATAATTAGGAAAAATCCCAAAAACTTCACAGATCTTCATTGTAAAGGGTTGCTTGTTCAATGAACCATAAACAATTAATGAAGATGCACCTGTGCAATGGTTGTTAAGACACTAACAGATTACAGACGGTAGGCAATTAAGGTCACAGTTATGAAAACTTAGGACACTAAAGAGGCCTTTCTACTGACTCTGAAAAACACCAAAAGAAAGATGCCCAGGGTCCCTGCTCATCTGTGTGAACGTTCCTTAGGCATGCTGCAAGGAGGCATGAGGACTGCAGATGTGGTCAGGGCAATGAATTGCAGTGTCCGTACTGTGAGACGCCTAAGATAGCACTATGGGGAGACAGGACGGACAGCTGATCGTCCTCACAGTGGCAGACCACGTGTAACAACACCTGCACAGGATCGGTACATCCGAACATCACAGCTGCGGTCCTGGTACAGAATGGCAACAACAACTGCCTGATTTACACCAGGAACACACAATCCCTCCATCAGTGCTCAGACTGTCCCCAATAGGCTGAGAGAGGCTGGACTGAGGGCTTGTAGGCCTGTTGTAAGGCAGGTTCTCACCAGACATCACCGGCAACAATGTCGTCTACGGGCACAAACCCACCGTCGCTGGACCAGACAGGACTGGCAAAAAGTGCTCTTCACTGACGAGTCGCGGTTTTGTCTCACCAGGGGGTGATGGTTGGTTTCGTGTTAATCGTCGAAGGAATGAGTGTTACACCAAGGCCTGTACTCTGGTGTGGGATTGATTTGGAATTGGAGGGTCCGTCATGGTCTGGGGCTGTGTGTCACAGCATCATCGGACTGAGCTTGTTGTCATTGCAGGCAATCTCAACACTGTGCGTTACAGGGAAGGCATCCTCCTCCCTCATGTGGTACCCTTTCTGGAGGCTCATCCTGACATGACCCTCCAGCATGACAATGCCACCAGCCATACTGCTCGTTCTGTGTGTTATTTCCTGCAAGACAGGAATGTCAGTGTTCTGCCATGGTCAGCAAAGAGCCCGGATCTCAATCCCATTGAGCACGTCTGGGACCTGTTGGATCTGAGGGTGAGGGCTAGGGCCATTCCCCCCAGAAATGTCCGGGAACTTGCAGGTGCCTTGGTGGAAGAGTGGGGTAACATCTCACAGCAAGAACTGGCAAATCTGGTGCAGTCCATGAGAAGGAGATGCACTGCAGTACTTAGCATCTGGTGTGGCCACCAGCTGCATTGACTGTTAATTTTGATTTTGATTCCCCCTTTGTTCAGGGACACATTATTCAACTTCTGTTAGTACAATGTCTGTGGACCTGGTTCAGTTTATGTCTCCGTTGTTGAATCTTATGTTCTGGCAAGTCGGTTAGGGCATCTAGTAAATTTTCCAACAATTGTTTACAGACATATTATTTCACTTATAATTCACTGTACCACAATTCCAGTGGGTCAGAAGTTTACATACACTAAGTTGACTGTGCCTTTATAGAGCTTGGAAAATTCCAGAAAATTATGTCATGGCTTTAGAAGATACTGATAGGCTAATTTACATAATTTGAGTACATTTGTGGTGTACCTGTGAATGTATTCCAAGGTCAACCTTCAAACTCAAACAACCTTGCTCTTTGCTTGACATCATGGGAAAATCAAAATAATTCAGCCAAGACCTCAGAAAAAAACTTGTTGACTTCCACAAGTCTGGTTCATCCTTGGGAGCAATTTCCAAACACCTGAAGGTACCATGTTCATCTGCACAAACAATAGTACACAAGTATAAACACCATGGGACCATGCAGCCATCATACCACTCAAGAAGGAGACGCATTCAGTCTCCTAGAGATGAATGTACTTTGGTGTGAAAAGTGCAAATCAATCCCAGAACAACAGCAAAGGACCTTGTGAAGATGCTGGAGGAAACAGGTACAAAAGTATCTATATCCACAGTAAAACAAGTCCTATATCGACATACAGTTCAAGTTGGATGTTTACATACACCTTAGCCAAATGCATTTAAACCCAGTTTTTCACAATTCCTGACATTTGATCCAAGTAAAAATTCCCTGTTTTAGGTCAGTTTGGATCACCACTTAAGAATGTGAAATGTCAAAATAATAGCAGAAAGAATGACTTATTTCAGCGTTTCTTTCTTTCATGACATTCCCAGTGAGTCAGAAGTTTACATACCAAATTAGTATTTAGTAGCATTGCCTTTAAATTGTTTAACTTGGGTCAAACATTTCGGGTAGCCTTCCACAAGCTTGGGTGAATTTTAGCCCATTTCTCCTGACAGAGTTGGTGCACCTGAATCAGGTTTGTAGGCCTTCTTGCTCGCACACACTTTTTCAGTTCTGTCCACAGATTTTCTATGGGATTGAGGTCAGGGCTTTGTGATGGCCACTCCAATACCTTGACTTTGTTGTTGTCCTGTCTTGAGATGTTGCTTCAATATATCCACATAATTCTCCTTCCTCATGATTCCAATTATTTTGTGATGTGCACCAGTGCCGCCTGCAGCAAAGCACCCCCACAACATGATGCTGCCACCCCCTTGCTTCACAGTTGGGATGGTGTTCTTCGGCTTATAAGCCTCCCCCTTTTTCTTCCAAACATAACGATGGTCATTATGGCCAAACAGTTGTATTTTTCTTTCATCAGATCAGGGGACATTTCTCCAAAAAGTATGATCCTTGTCCCCATGTGCAGTTGCAAACCATAGTCTGTTTTTTATGGTGGTTTTGGAGCAGTGGCTTCTTTTTGCTGAGCGGCCCATCACTACAAGCGTGGTGAAAGTCAGTTGTTAATTTGCTTTGTATCTGGTCAACACATTTTTTCTCAAAAAGGGTTGGTAGCAGGCTGATTGGTCAGCTGTTTGAAACGGTAAAAGATGCTTTGCTGTTCTTGGGTAACGGAATGACTTTCGCTTCCCTGATGGCCTGAGGGCACACACTTCCCTGTAGACTTAGACTGAAGAGATGGCAAAAAAGGGTGGCAGTATAGTCCGCAACCATCCTCAGTAAGTTGTCAGTACCAGGTGGTTTGTCATTATTGATAGACAACAATCTTCTTTCTTTTTTTTAACCATTACCGTAGTGTGTGGAAGAGAATTAGGGCCAAGTGAAGAGAACAAAATAATAAATGTGATTGGTGTTGGTACTTGGATTATTACTATTTTTACATGTGTAGTACTTTAAAACTTTAAATACTTCCAGAATCAAGTAGACTTTTTGGGAATAAAGTTTAAATTAAATTAATCTAATAAAGTGGCAATATTTTGATGAATAAAGTGGCAAAATTCAAGAAAAACTTGATTAAATTTTGAGAATAAAGTTTGGTTAGATTTGGTTATTGACATGTCTTCCTGGCTCCCTGTTGCTGTGTGCACCACTGTTGAAATGCTTGCATTAGATGGCCTGGTGAAACTAGACTTTAGAATTGGCTTTAGTAAAAAAAAAAACTTATAAGTATTAGGACCTGGAAGAGGTTGTGCCACAGATTATTCTCAGAAGGAGGAACCACACCGTGCGGTTACATACCTAGGTAGAGACGGGTGGGTTGTATTCTTAACGGCCATGCATAGTGCGTTGTCAGAACACAAGTTAACTATCTTGGTATGGAGTTGTGGGCATCATTCCCTGTCATGGTGCCCTTCGAATTCACAACAATGTTATCCTCAATCCCCTGTGTATGCCACCACCTTGCATAGTATCTTAGAGAGTAACAGCTAGGCCAGCAGCCTATTTGTTGAAACGAAAGGTAAAATAAAATAATATTTGTCACATGCACCGAATGCTTACTTACAAGCCCTTAAACAACAATGCAGTTCAAGAAATAGAGAAAATATTTACTTAATAAAATAAGGTAAAAAATAAAATAAATAGTAACACAATAAAATGACATAACAATAACGAGGCTATATACAGGGGGTACCGGTACTGAGTCAATGTGCGGGGGTACAGATTAGTCAAGGTAATTTGTACATGTAGGCAGGGGTAAAGTGACTATGCATAGATAAGAAACAGCGAGTAGCAGCAGTGTAAAAACAAAGGGGGGGTCAATGTACATTTTCAGCGTGGCCATTTGATGAATTGTTCAGCAGTCTTATAGCTTGGGGGTAGAAGCTGTTAAGGAGCCTTTTGGACCGAGAGTTGGCGCTGCTGTACCGCTTGCCATGAGGTAGCAGAGAGAACAGTCTATGACTTGGGTGACTGGAGTCTTTGACAATTTTATGTCCTTCCTCTGACACCACCTAGTATATAGGTCATGGAGGGCAGCCAGCTTGTCCCCAGTGATGCATTGGGTCGTACTCCCTACCCTCTGTAGCGCCTTATGGTCGGATGTTGTTGTGCCCTCTTCATGACTGTCTTGGTGTGTCTGGACCATGATAGTTTGTGGGTGATCTGTACACCAAGGAACTTGAAATTCTCGAACAACTCTACTACAGCCTCTTCAATGTTTAAATTTATGTCCAGGGGCAGAACGACAGATTTTGACCTTGTCATCTCAAGGATTTGAGTAGGCACCCCTGAGGGGCCCCGGTGTTGAGAATCAGCGTGGCAGATGTGTTGTTGCCTACCCTTAGGCTGTTGCCTACCCTTAGGCTGTCCCCACCTGGGTATACTCCTCAATGCCATTGGATGAATCACAGAACATATTCCAGTCTGTGCTTGCAAAACAGTCCTGAAGCTTAGCATTCGCATCTTCTGACCACTTCCTGCTATAGTTTTTGCTTGTAAACAGGATTCAGGAGGATAGCGTTATGGTCAGATTTGCCAAATGGAGGGCAAGGGAGAGCTTTGTATGCTTCTCTGTGTGTGGAGTAAAGGTGGTCTAGAGTTTTTCCCCTGTGGTTGCACATGTGAAATGCTGGTAAAAATGAGGTAAAATGGATTTAAGTTTGCCTGCTTTAAAGTCCCCTGCCATTAGGAGTGTCGCTTCTGGATGAGCATTTTCTTGTTTGCTTATGGCCATAAAACAGCTTGTTGAGTGTGATCTTAGTGCCAGCATTGGTTTGTGGTGGTAAATAGACTGCTATGAATAATTTAGATCATAACTCTCTTGGTAGATAGTGTGGTCTACAGCCTATCATGAGGTACTCTACCTCAGGCGAGCAATACCTCAAGACTTATTTTAATATAGACATCGCGCACCAGCAGTTATTGACAAATAGACACACACCCCCGCCCCTTGTCCTGCCGATGTACGGAAAATCCAGACAGCTCTATATTATCCGTGTCATCGTTCAGCCATGACTCGGTGAAACATAAGATATTACAGTTTCTAATGTCTCGTTGGTAGGATAGTCTCCACCGTAGATCATCAATTTTGTTTGCCAGTGATTGCACATTGGCTAATAGAACGGATGGTTCTATTAACTTACACATTTGTGCGTAATGGCATGGTATTTTATGTACACTTCCAAGTAATCTCGCAGGCCTAGGTTTATAATCTTGTGAATGTAAGTCACGGATTGCGTGGAGAAGGATTGCGTGGAGGAGGATTGTGCGTCTCAGTTGGGCTCAATGGCTGCACCAAAACCCCTGTCATTGACCTTGCATAGTCATGGGGCAGGGGGTTTGGGCAAAGCCCCGTCTGAGACAGCAATTTCACAGTCCATTATCTAATAGATCTAGCCACTTGCCTATATAAGGTGAACAAGTGGTAACCTAAGTTAGCGGTATTTAGCTGAGGCAAATAGCCTATAACGGAGACAATGCCCCTGTTTTGGGATTACCCATGTGTCCTTCATTCCTCCCTTCCTTGAAGATATCACCAATAGATGGATAGTGAAAGGAGATTTTACTCTAGACTACCAACCAAGTCATGTCAGATCAGTGATTATTTCTTTATATATAGCCTATGCTCATTGATCATCATTGATCTAATAGGCCTGTATTTATATCAACGATGATTTCAAGAAAGGGAGAATCCATCCATTAATATATTCAAACAGAGCCTAAGAATAGCTGCTTTGCACATTAATGAGTGGTCCTTGAGATGCCTCTTCTCCCACAGACAGGTGCTATAGGTTTATAATGGGCTGCAAAATAGCGGTGTTGTAGCAGCTTGACATAAGACACATACACGCATAGCCCCCGGTCTTCAGGATCCCAAGATAATTTGTTTAATTGGGTGGCTCACATAGCCTAGACTATAGTCATTAGAAGGAAATACAACTGTTAGTAAAACACTATGGATAAGGTCATTAATGGTTGCCATAAATGCACAGATGTTTTATTCCCCTCTATTCTGAACTTTTATTTTCTCATATAGGCCTAGCTATAAGACTCTCTAAGCTACTGTCTGTAGTCTATGCAAGGTGTTCGCCTAAGCTACACAGGAGAACATTTTATCAAATTCAGAGGGCAGACTGACAGGGACTAATACCCCTTTTATATCATGGTGTAATGCATATGTCATCTTCATGGAGTCTCGCCCCACTACTGATCAGACAAGTGTAGTGATTGTAACGCAAGATAAGAGGCCACGCTGTCTCTCGTCAGAGATATCATTTATTGTGGGAGATTGCTAAATACAGTGCCTTGCGAAAGTATTCGGCCCCCTTGAACTTTGCGACCTTTTGCCACATTTCAGGCTTCAAACATAAATATATAAAACTGTATTTTTTTTGTGAAGAATCAACAACAAGTAGGACACAATCATGAAGTGGAACGACATTTATTGGAAATTTCAAACTTTTTTAAAACCTGATACTCCCCATCCCGGATCCGGGATCGTGAATACAGCCTCAGGCTCATTAGAATAACGCAACGTTAACGATTTCTGAAAATCGCAAATGAAATGAAAATAATATGCCTGCTCTCAAGCTTAGCCTTTTCTTAACAACACTGTCATCTCAGATTTTCAAAATATGCTTTTGAACCATAGCAAATCAAGCATTTGTGTAAGAGTATTGCAAGCTAGCTTAGCATTTTGCGTAGCATTTAGCACGCAACATTTTCACAAAAACCAGATAAATAAATAAATAAATAAATAAAAATAAATAAATAAAATAATTTACCTTTGAAGAGCTTCGGATGTTTTCAATGAGGAGACTCTCAGTTGCATAGCAAATGTTCAGTTTTTCCTGAAAGAATCTTTGTGTAGGAGAAATCGCTCCGTTTTGTACATCACATTTGGCTACCGAAACGAACCGAAAATTCAGTCACCAAAATGTCAAACTTTTTCCGAATTAACTCCATAATATCGACCGAAACATGGCAAACGTTGTTTAGAATCAATCCTCAAGGTGTTTTGTCACATATCTCTTCATTGATATGCAGTTCGTGGAAGCCTGCTTTCCCCTCAGAATCGCATGGAAAAATACCAGCAGCTGAAAATGACGCACCAATTCCGACGGAGGACACCGGGCGGACACCTGGAAAATGTAGTCTCTTATGGTCAATCTTCCAATGATATGCCTACAAATACGTCACAATGCTGCAGACACCTTGGGGAAACGATAGATAGGGCAGGCTCATTCCTCTCGCATTCACAGCCATATAAGGAGACAATGGAAAACAGAGCCTCAAAAATCCTGCTCATTTCCTGGTTGCCGTTTCATCTTGGTTTTGCCTGTAGCTCCCGTTCTAGGGCACCCACAGACAATATCTTTGCAGTTCTGGAAAATTCAGAGTGTTTTCTTTCCAAAGCTATCAATTATATGCATAGTCGAGCATCTTTTTGTGAGAAAATATCTTGTTTAAAACGGGAACGTTTTTCATCCAAAAATTAAATTGCTCCCCCAGAGTTTCAAGAGGTTTTAACAAATCAAAAACTGAAAAATTGGGCGTGCAAAATTAGTCAGCCCCCTTAAGTTAATACTTTGTAGCGCCACCTTTCGCTGCGATTACAGCTGTAAGTCGCTTGGGGTATGTCTCTATCAGTTTTGCACATCGAGAGACTGAAATTTTTTCCCATTCCTCCTTGCAAAACAGCTCGAACTCAGTGAGGTTGGATGGAGAGCATTTGTGAACAGCAGTTTTCAGTTCTTTCCACAGATTCTCGATTGGATTCAGGTCTGGACTTTGACTTGGCCATTCTAACACCTGGATATGTTTATTTTTGAACCATTCCATTGTAGATTTTGCTTTATGTTTTGGATCATTGTCTTGTTGGAAGACAAATCTCCGTCCCAGTCTCAGGTCTTTTGCAGACTCCATCAGGTTTTCTTCGAGAATGGTCCTGTATTTGGCTCCATCCATCTTCCCATCAATTTTAACCATCTTCCCTGTCCCTGCTGAAAAAAAGCAGGCCCAAACCATGATGCTGCCACCACCATGTTTGACAGTGGGAATGGTGTGTTCAGGGTGATGAGCTGTGTTGCTTTTACGCCAAACATAACGTTTTGCATTGTTGCCACAAAGTTCAATTTTGGTTTCATCTGACCAGAGCACCTTCTTCCACATGTTTGGTGTGTCTCCCAGGTGGCTTGTGGCAAACTTTAAACAACACTTTTTATGGATATCTTTAAGAAATGGCTTTCTTCTTGCCACTCTTCCATAAAGGCCAGATTTGTGCAATTTACGACTGATTGTTGTCCTATGGACAGAGTCTCCCACCTCAGCTGTAGATCTCTGCAGTTCATCCAGAGTGATCATGGGCCTCTTGGCTGCATCTCTGATCAGTCTTCTCCTTGTATGAGCTGAAAGTTTAGAGGGATGGCCAGGTCTTGGTAGATTTGTAGTGGTCTGATACTACTTCCATTTCAATATTATCGCTTGCACAGTGCTCCTTGGGATGTTTAAAGCTTGGGAAATCTTTTTGTATCCAAATCCGGCTTCAAACTTCTTCACAACAGTATCTCGGACCTGCCTGGTGTGTTCCTTGTTCTTCATGATGCTCTCTGCGCTTTTAACGGACCTCTGAGACTATCACAGTGCAGGTGCATTTATACGGAGACTTGATTACACACAGGTGGATTGTATTTATCATCATTAGTCATTTAGGTCAACATTGGATCATTCAGAGATCCTCACTGAACTTCTGGAGAGAGTTTGCTGCACTGAAAGTAAAGGGGCTGAATAATTTTGCACGCCCAATTTTTCAGTTTTTGATTCGTTAAAAAAGTTTGAAATATCCAATAAATGTCGTTCCACTTCGCGTGCTGTGGGTGGGTGCTGCTATGGTGACCAGCGAGCAGAGATAAGGTGGGGCTTTACCTAGCAACGACTTATAGATGACCTGGAGCCAGTGGGTTTGACAACGGATATGAAGCGAGGGCCAGCCAACGAGAACATACAGGTCGCAGTGGTGGGTAGTATATGGGGCTTTGGTGACAAAACGGATGGCACTGTGATAGACTGCATCTAATTTGCTGAGTAGAATGTTGGAGGCTATTTTGTAAATGACATCGCCAAAGTCAAGGATCGGTAGGATAGTCGGTTTTACTAGGGTATGTTTGGCAGCGTGAGTGAAGGCTGCTTTGTTGCGAAATAGGAAGCCGCTCCTAGATTTCATTTTTGATTGGGGATGCTTAATGTAAGTCTGGAAGGAGAGTTTACAGTCTGACCAGACACCTAGGTATTTGTAGTTATCCACATATTCTAAGTCAGAACCGTCCAGAGCAGTGTTGCTAGATGGGTGGGTAAGTGTGGGTAGCGATCGTTTGAAGAGCATGCATTTAGTTTTGCTTGCATTTAAGAGCAGTTGGAGGCCACGGAAGGAGAGTTGTATGGCATTGAAACTCATCTGGAGGTTAGTTAACCCAGTGTCCAAAGAAGAGTCAGAAGTATACAGAATGGTGTCGTCTGCGTAGACGTTGATCAGAGAATCACCAGCAGCAGGAGCGACATCATTGATGTATACAGAGAAAAGAGTCGGCCTGAGAATTGAACCCTGTGGCACCCCCATAGAGACAGCCAGAGGCCCGGACAACAGGCCCTCCAATTTGACACACTGAACTCTATCAGAGAAGTAGTTGGTGAACCAGGCGAGGCAATCATTTGAGAAACCAAGGCTATCGAGTCTACCGATGAGGATGTGGTGATTGACAGAGTCGAAAGCCTTGGCCAGGTCTATGAATAGGGCTGCACAGTATTGTTTCTTACCGATGGCGGTTATGATATCGTTTAGGACCTTGAGCGTGGCTGAGGTGCACCCATGACCAGCTCGGAAACCAGATTGCATAGCAGATAAGGTACGGTGGGATTCGAAATGGTCGGTGATCTGTTTGTTAACTTGGCTTTCGAAGACCTTAGAAAGGCAGGGTAGGATAGATGTAGGTCTGTAGTAGTTTGGGTCTAGAGTGTCTCCGCCTTTGAAGAGGGGGATGACCGCGGCAGCTTTCCAATCTTTGGGGATCTCAGACGATACGTATTCTCAATTTTCGCGAATTTATCGGTGGTCACAGTGTTTCCTAGCCTCAGTGCAGTGGGCAGCTGGGAGGAGGTGCTCTTATTCTCCATGGACTTTAGTGTCCCAGAACTTTTTGGAGTTAGTGCTACAGGATGCACATTTCTGTTTGAAAAAGCTAGCCTTTGCTTTCCTAACTGCCTGTGTATATTGGTTCCTAACTTCCCTGAAAAGTTATATATGGCAGGGGCTATTCGAAGCTAATGCCGTGTGCCACAGGATGTTTTTGTGCTGGTCAAGGGCAGTCAGGTCTGGAGTGAACCAAGGGCTACATCTGTTCCTGGTTCTAACTTTTTTGAATGGGGCATCCTTATTTAAGATGGTGAGGAAAGCCCTTTTAAAGAATAACCAGGCATCCTCTACTGACAGAATGGGGTGAATATCCTTCTAGGATACCCGGGCCAGGTCAATTTAGAAAGCCCTGCTCGCTGAAGTGTTTTAGGGAGACCGTAATGAGTGATGGTCGCTTGACCGCAGACCCATTACGGACGCAGGCAATGAGGCAGTGATTGCTGAGATCCTGGTTGAAGACAGCAGAGGTGTATTTGGATGGCTATGTTTGGCATTGAAGGTTCAGAGTTTGTTGTTGGCATGTCATGCCTAAGTTTGCTAATCTTGCCAATGAAAAAGTCATTAAAGTAGTTGGCAATATCAGAGGGTTTTGTGATGAATGAGCTATCTGATTCAATGAAGTACAGTATGTAGCTGAGTTCGCCTTTTTGCCCCAAATTTCTTTTAATGTGCTCCAAAACTTATTATTATCATCCTTTATATAATTTATCTTTGTTTCATAGTACAGTTTCTTCTTACTTTTGTTTAGTTTAGTCACATTTACAATTAATCAATTTACAGTACATTTGCCAATCAGCTGTTGCGCCAGACTTATTGTACAGACTTATTGACCTTTATTACTTTCTGCAGATGCTTACACAATGGCTGAAGTGACGTACATTTGGACTCGAAATGCATCAGCGTCAGTGGAGGTAGCAGGAGATGGATCCAGACTGAACCAGTATCACCTTCAGGGCCAAACTGTCGGCACAGAGACAATTAAATCAAGCACAGGCGAGTCTAGACCAGAATAATCCAAAAATGGTGTGCTCGAATCAAATAGTCTTTTAAAGAAAAGTATTTCAGTGAGGGTTGGAAAGGAAACATCAACTGGAAAATGAAAACCCACACTCACTAGTAATAGTAACCTGTGAGTGTGTGTTTTCTAGTTGATGAGTCTACACCAGTACCCATTATTGGATGTGAGCAGCGACACCAAGCAGAGACAACAATCTCCTGAACCAATATAAAAATAAAAAAAATTATCACACCACACTCTCACCTGTATTTGTTCTGCTTCTTCCCTGTCTGTAGGTGAGTACACCGTCATGACAGCCCACTTCCACCTGAAGAGGAAGATTGGCTACTTTGTGATCCAGACTTACCTGCCCTGCATCATGACCGTCATCCTCTCCCAGGTCTCCTTCTGGCTCAACCGAGAGTCTGTACCCGCCAGAACTGTCTTTGGTAAGCACTTTCTCACACAATTACTTGATCACAGCAAATAGCGAATACTACCACAACGGTGCCATGTTTGCAACATCTCATATGATTTTGTCTTTAGTCAGGCTGAACATGTTTGCCTATGAAGTTAAGTAAAACATATTATTCCACTGGAAGTCTCTGCTCTTTAGTGGTTGAGAGTACTCCTCAATGTTCAGGTCAAACATATTGATGGTCAAATCAAACACATCATATGTTCCATTTTTCTAGTCAATCAGCCCTTGTCAGATAAAATGCATTCCACCATAGCTAGTTCAAACACCTGTTACTCTACAGTCAGGCCAAACACCTGCTCTTAAATAACAGCCTGGTCAAATGGTCAGATACAGTAAGTCACATGCTGCACATACACTCCTATCCCTGAGCAGGAGTGTTACATCTGACAGGCTAACGCTATCAGAGCATCACAGCATGCTTATCACAAGAAGCCCAGTCGACCCACAGAAAAAATAAATAAAAGCCCAGACCCTTATATCCTATTTGGAAATGTCAGGGACCTGTCGGTCTCTAAACTGGGGCTTCTATACACTCTCTCCGTCTGCCCCATAATGTAGATTCCCCTAATTTAATCAGCGCTAATTATGCATTGGAGTTCCATGTATTCAGAGCCAGTCAGTGTATTCACAACCTTAATGACATGAAGATTATGTTCTGTATCAGTTGAATGGTTTAACATTAAGGGAACTGGAATGGTTTTTAATAGGCCTTTTAGAGGAGCAAATTCGTGGCTTTTAGGTTGACTTAACATCAAACGACCACTTTAGCCCTCAATGTAAACACAGACCACAGGCATATTAAAGATCAGCTACTCTAAATGCCCGTGGTTGCCAACATAACAAACAGCATCTGAAAACAAACATTTGCAGTTTTGTCTTTATATGCATTGTTGTTGGTTTAAATTATTGTAGAATAGTTTCTAAAGTTTTAGGAAATAGTATATCCATCTATTTGTTTTCCTTTGAATACTTCTATATTATGAGTCCTTTCTTTTTCTTATTGTTTACATTTTGGGGTCAACTCACCATACAAATTCAACACCTGCAGGATTTTCTGTCTATACTTTTAATTTGTTCACAATTCTCCCTCTGTCTTCTAGTGTATCAAACAGATTGATAACAATTCTAAACATGTTCAATGATAATTCTCATGAATATCACTCATTGAGACAGTCTAGCTCAGCATTTCCTAAACTTGGTCCTCAGGACCCCAAGGAGTGCACGTTTTGGTTTTTGCCCTTACACTACAAAACTCATTCAAATGATCAAAGCTTGATGATTAGATTATTATTTGAATCAGCTGTGTAGTGCTTGGGCAAAAACCAAAACGTGCATCCCTTGGGGTCCTGAGGCCCGAGCTTGGGAAACCCTGGTCTAGCTATTCATGCAAGGTTATTAAACATTTCATATTCAGATAATAGCTGTTAAATCCAGCTTTCTAGAGGGGCCAAAGAACTGTGGCGACTGCTCCTTCTTTTCATTGGGATTTGGCACATTCTACACTGAGAGTGAACAGGTTTCATGAAGTTGTTATGAATATGCTTGAAAGGGGCTCTGAACCTCCTGATCTAGCCTCGGTTTCAATTATCCTCATTATGAAATGCCAGTGATAACGAGGCGCGCTTTGATGTGGGTGTCTCTTTTGTGTGTTCGAACGTGGGAAGCGATGGTACATTCGCTCTGCCAAAACAGTACACATTTAGTTATTCACCCTTCCAGATAACCTAACCAGGTCTTGTCTGGAAGTAGGCTAGACTAGCTAGCAAGCTAACCAACTTCTTTCACCAATTAGCTTCAGCCGGCTGATGTGCGACCATGTGAAAGTTGATTTGACTTTGAATAGCCTAGCTCTGTGGCTAGTTAGGGACCGTCAATAAATTACGCAATATGTTCAGGTTGCATATCTTTAGTTGTCTCATTAAACGCTTTCAATATTTGCATATTAATTTCTAAAATGTATAGTTGGTTTGAGTTTTTTAAGTCATTGAAATTTGGAGCTATTGACATTTAAAAGATTGTCTAATGTACTTTTACTGGTGGTCTCTAACTAGCCCCATAGGGATATCGAATGTCAAACCAAATGGACCATGGGCATTACGATTGGGTCCCGTGCAGCTGCGCTCCGAATTGATGATTACTTGGGTGCTGCCAGCTGTGGGCATGATTGAAATAAACCCAACCAAAGGAAAACTGTTACGGTACCCTTCATTCTGTGACAAACATTTTTTTTGTCATTATCTTGCAAATCTCCGTTTTGGATGAGACTTTATGACGAAAATGATCCTATTTTCACTTTGTAGTACATTTTGACACTACAATAATTGTTTCTGACCAATCTCGATGCCACATTGGCCGTTTTCTACCAGAGAAGTTATTTATTGCCTTCAGCTGCTCTTCAAAGGCACACTGTAACTTGTAACACTGTGGTAGCAAGGAATGAGTTACATAAACAATGATGTTTGATAAACTCCTAACAAATATCTCACAAGTACACTGTAACATTAAGGGCTTGATTCCATCCATAGCACTGAAGATCTGCGCTGTAGTGCAATAGAAATTTAAAGGCATTGTTCTCGTGTTCGCGGAGACTGCATTTACGGTAAACGGTGCATATATTGGCTCAATCGGAAGTAAATCGCGCTATAATGCAGATTTTCAGCAAAGGCCATCTAAGGAAAAGTGTTCCTTTTAGAACTGTGTTCCTTGTTGTCTCAGTTCTATGAGATCTTGCTCTGTGGTGGTGTTCTGGTTAAATTATTTATGTAGTCACCACTCCAAGCCTCCAAAGCATATCCCCACAGGGCGTTTTATCCTCGCAATCGGAGGATTGTTATTTTACCCTTTTAGCCTGCGGTATGTTGTTTGATGTAGTTTCATGTTTCCTCAAATGCAATGAAAAAAAGCCACAAAAAACCTATCCATCAGCAGCCATGTGGGGAAAAAACACCCATTATTTCAATGTCAATGTCATCTTAGTCAGAGGTTTGAAGGAAGAAATGATAACTCGTTGTCTATTTAC